>NC_056735.1:265935683-266028183 GCF_019279795.1 Protopterus annectens | reverse complement strand
AAAATCCATATAATTCTCTAGAATAAAAGACATACATACAGCCTACATTTCTGTTTATCTTTTTTCATAACTGTCATTCTGATATTGGTGTCTCTTCAATGCCAATGTCTAAGGTGTTATGAAAAAATGATCCAGATAACCCAGGTGTCACTAGTACAAAACATTAATTCATTTTTTTCCATCATGCTGGGGCTTATCAGTGATTCTGAGTGTAGGAGACTTCAAAGACTTTAACAAATTTGGCAGTATCATTGCTAAACCTCTTTTCTACATCATTGGAGTTTACTTTTCATATGTCTTGCTGCCTGCATACACT
Organism: Protopterus annectens; assembly: GCF_019279795.1. Classification (NCBI taxonomy): domain Eukaryota; kingdom Metazoa; phylum Chordata; order Ceratodontiformes; family Protopteridae; genus Protopterus; species Protopterus annectens. The sequence goes on along the minus strand of NC_056735.1, from coordinate 266,027,867 downwards.
ATAAAAGTAAATTTGCATCTAAGACTGACATGTTAACAGACTGTAGCAGGGTTTTAAAGAAAGATGTTTCTGGGATGTCATGCTAGTTCTGTTTGGTGATCATACCTCTCAGCTGTACAGATTTTCGCAGACTGTCCAGATTTTTGCCACATATTTTTGGTCCATTTTTTCATAAAATTGTGACTTTCTAGCAAATCATTGACAATTCACTAAAGACTGATGCCAGAAAATAATGACTGACATTTGAGTTTCAGACATCAGAAAAGTCATGCTAACATAGAACCTGTTATTTTATTAGATTTCTACATTTGTAATAGCAATATTTAAAAACTGTCCCTATTTGTGGGCCTTTCTGCCCCCATTATTTATGGCTTTGTCCAGATGTCTATCAATAAGAGGTTGAGAGCTATCCTGCTGATATTGAATGTTGAAATATGAACTTTGGATGTTGAACTGTGTTCTGCAATTCAGAAATTTTGAAGTTTGCCTAACTGCTCTTATCAGAGCAACAAAAAAGCCCACTAGGCAATATTAGACACCATATACCATAAGTTGTATAATTTCCTTATGTTTGTATATGAAAAACAGCACTAAAAGCAAAGAAAATACATAAGGTCACTGGCCCATTTCCTAGTGCCCTGTCAGTTTTAGCCTTAAAGGCAATGGCCTCTTTAATAACTTTACATAAATCAACACTCCAAACTGCATCTGTAGAAAACGTAGTGTGTAAGAGTTATGTCATTACTTGTGTAAAAGCCCTGCAAAGGAAATGTTCTTGTACAGCTGCAAGTGTGTGTGTGTGTGTGTGTGTGTGTGTGTGTGTGTGTGTGTGTGTGTGTGTGTGTGTGTGTGTGTGTGTGTGTGTGTGTGTGCACGTGCACATGCACATGCATGTGCCCTTGGGAACTGTACATGTGCACTTAAATATTAATTTAGTAATGTATTTATTAATTTACTTAATTAATTAATTAATTTGTTTATTTATTTATGCGGTAAGATTTATTTTATTTATTTATTTAACATTTGTTGACCGGGCTAGTCTATCTAGATATAAGTCCATTTTCAGTAGAGGACCGGGGAGAAAAGCACCAAAAAATGACAAACGATTTAATACAAATCAAAGTTAGAGGGCACTTGTGATCATGAAGAAAATCCAAAATTGTTTGGTTATGTTAACAATAACAGATAAAATAATTAGAATGCAACAACAACAACAGTTAAATTCACAATAAAAAATCTCATCCCATTAAATCCACAACAATAAGTTTTTTTTTTTTTTTTGTTAATACAAGGAGTAGAGAGGGGATTAATGATGGTACAATGAGACAGAAAGAAAAAAGGGGGGGAGGAAATACAGAGAGGTTTGCTAAGAATAAGGTAGGAAGGAGAGGTAATGAAGCTGGGAGAAGTAGTTCAGATTTGCAGGTTATGTGGCATATAGAATCAGAACAGCACAATGTGAAATAATTTAGGAAGAGTAATCTAGTAGTATGCAGGAAGGGAGATTTTTAGTCAGGGTTGCTGCATGGACAGAGCTAGTGGTTTGTGAGATAAAGTTTTAGCTTCTTTTTGAAGAGTGAGGAAGAGGAGATTGTAGTGAGGTCTGTTGGGAGTTGGTTCCAGCGTTTCCCTACTACATAGGAGAAAAGTGAGACTCCTGCTTTATTATTGGATTTATGTGTGGATACTAAAAGTTTGTGAGATGAGCGCTGGTTAGAAAGATTTTTATAGGGACTGATAAGTTTGGTAAGGATTGGTGTTTTTTCAGGAAAGTAAAGGATTTTTTGTGTTATAATAAGTTGCTGAGATAAGAGTTGATTGTGCAATTCAAGCCAACCAAGTTGTTTTAGGTTGAAGCAGTGGTGAGTTCTAAAAGGGGAACTGGTAGCAAAACGGGCTATACTATTATAGGCGGTAGATAATTTATTCAGGTTGGTTTTGGATAGGTTAGTATATAAAGGTGATGCATACAAGAGGGTAGAGATGAGGTGGGTGTGGGCAATGGTAGTTCTGGCTGTAGGAGTAAGGAAAGGCTTAATTTTGTAGAGGGAGACAATTTTTTTGTTAATGGATTTAATAGTGGAATTAATATGAGTGTCATAGTTTAGGTTATGGTCGATAGTAACCCCTAAAAGTTTGGTTGTTGTGTCAGGAGATATGACTGTGCCATTTTTAGATACGATAGAGAAATGGAGTATGTTAGCTTTATGTGTGGGAGTGAATAGCAGTAGTTTAGTCTTATTTAGGTTAAGGAGGAGACAACGCTGTAAGAACCAGTTTTCTACAAGCTGAAAGACATTTTGGGTGAGGGATTGAAGTATGGTAGGGTTAGTGGCTGAGGAGATCAAGGTGGAGTCATCAGCATATTGAATGGTTACTGCTTGGGGGATACTAGAGGCAAGATCATTGATGTACTAGAATTTATAAAGTAGCATATTTGTCGTGGTTCAGTTGTGGCTTATAGTTACATATTTTGGTAAATGGTTCTTTTCAGGGACTAGTAGCTATAACTCTGACTGTGGATAGCAAGTAGATTGTGAATTATCCCATACGTATATGCACATTACTTCCCAGGAAAGTTTCTGCATCCATTCATGGTCTCTCTTCACAACAAGTTTTATCTAATCAAACTCAGAACAGTGGATGGCATTTAAGTGGCAGCTAAAATTGCTAGAGAAGGTTTACATGTGCCCATATAAGAATTCTTTCACTGTCCTAACAACAAACCTCATGCTTCTTCTAAGAGCATCTCAAGCTGCCATTTTTAGAAGGTGTTACTTTAACTGATGATGCAGGCTTAAGATCGTCAGTGCAATCCTAATAAATGTTGTCCTTCTTCAGCTTTCTTGTCTCTATATCCCATTAAAATCCAGGCATGTCCATGATCACTGAGCCAGTTCTGATGGCAAAGAGGTATAAAGCTCTGGCTATAACCCAGATGACTATGACTCAGGTGACTTGAGTTCAATTAGCTTCTCAGTTGCTTTGCATTGCTGGCACAGAAGGATCTACATGCCCATTCTGAGGAAGGATGTGGCAGATCCAGCTGCAGCGCTGCACTCTGAGCCGCCAGTAGGTGGTTGCCTACATAATAGGTATGTAGGAAAATGTACCATGGTGGAAAAGGCACTGGGAGCCTCTGCAGTGATGCAGGTTATTCATCGCCCTATACTGGGTGTGGGGTTAGACTATAACATACATGTTCACATTTAGGACATTAAAGAGAACACTAAAACCCTTCATGGGTTCCTGTATGACAACCCTCTCCAGAGTGCTCTCACCCTGATCCTAGTTGGAATTCCCCAGTAGGGAATTGAAAAGAGTGTGTCCATTTGGGAAGAGGTTTGATGTCTAGTAGACATTTAGGCAAAAATCACCTAGAAAAAATATTCATGCTCTTTTCATTTGGAAGAACAAAACATGAAATAGTAAACCTGAACTCTCTTTTGTATTAATACTTGCTCTAAACAGCATTCAAATTATAGTCTACTGACAGGACAATAACCTCCTTGTGTATACACACACACACACACACACACACACACACACACACACACACAAAACATACCTCTCAACTACCCAGATTTTCCTAGAATGTCCAGATTTTTATTTTACATTTTTGGTCTGTTCCTCGTAAAATATATGGTTTTCTTTTAAATCAGTGAGGACTGAATTCACTAAGTAATGAAATATATGTGAGTTTTAGATTTCATACCCTTCAGAAAATGTATAAAACAAAACCTTTTATTGTAGCAACTTTCTAAGTTTATAAGAGCAATATTCAAAATTCGTCACTATTTTAGGCCTTTGTCCCTCTCGTTATTTTGGCTTTGTCCAGTTTTCTTGTGCTAAGAGTTTCAGAGGTATGATTCAAACACATGCGCACATGCGTGCACACACACACACACACACACACACACACACACACACACACACACACACACACACACACACACACACACACACACACATCCTATGTGGTAAAAGTAGAGCTGCACTCCCTGCAGTTCCCTATTTAATAAATCCTAAGGTTACTGAAGCTTGGGAGACAGAAAGAGTTCCTTCTGTAGTGACCTCAATTAGCCAATCTATGTTTTCCCACTGTACATTTTCACATAGGTAGTAGTCATACAAATGAACTCCCATGCTAACCCCTTTTGAAGGATTTAGTTTATGTAACTCATCAGAAAACGAAATGCCCATGTTACATCTAGGTAAACCAGATACATTAATCACAGAAACATGTTTAATATACTAGGTAATGTAAATCTAAAGATTCAACAGAGAATGTTCCCAGTCAGGGTTTTTAGATGAAGGAAAGTAACAATTTTCTGAATTGCATAGTCCCACTGTGATCAAATAATCCAATGTTTAAGTAGAAGAGGAGGTCGTAAAAGAACAGACCTGTGGGGGTTGCTTGGTGGCATTCTCAGAAGTGCTGTTTTAACTCTACTAGTGTTTCAAGTAAACAATACAGGATTTTCATTATTGGATATGAGAAATATATTAGAAAAAGGGTTGGATTTGTGAAAGACTATTGCAACACAAGGGGAAAAAACTGCTCTTTAGTGGAACTGGAGATTACTTGCAAGTAATGTGATGAAAAATGTAGCATATCAAGACACGACCACATATGTTCAAAGCATGTGAATGAGTAATCAAGACATGACCACATATGTTCAAAGCATATGAATGAGTAAGTACAAATCTGACTTGGCATGTCTTTTCTGTGCTGTTCAAAATGCATTATAGTTATAAGTCAACCCCTGTCAAGACTGACATGTCTTATTTATATGTATATACAGAACTGAGATAAGGCATTGTAGTACTAAACCAGTCAGTGTTTGTGCAAGGTGGTTGTTCAACTATTGTTTGAATAATGAAAACTATTAAAAGAATAGTTTGAGCAATAAGGGGTGAATCAGCAAATATACCAAGAAATAATTTTATTTATTTATTTATTTTTATTTTACATTTGTTTACTGGGATAGTTTGACTGGACACATGTCTATTTACTGCAGAGCCCCGGGGAGAAAAGCTCCACATTCAGTACAGAAAAACAAATAGTTGAACAATATAATAACAATATGATCATCTATACAGAAGCAAAAAAATTGACAATAGATAAAAATACAACTTTTGATACAAAAACAAAATTTGACACTAGATAAAAAATACAACTTTGATACAGAAATTGACACTAGATAAGCATTATAACTGACTATAGAGACAGACAGAGACTACTTATAGAAATTAATTAGTATAAGTTTAGCATGAGCTAGTGTAAATATTAGAAACTTGATCAGAAAGTATAATTCCTGATACTATAGAAAAATTACAGTAGGTATAATTGGATATGAAGTTATCTGAGGTGGTAGAAACAGTGAAGGTTAGGTAATGCATGGACATAGCCAGGAATTAATTAAGTGTAATTTAAGTGAGTTTTTGAACAGCGTAATAATGGAGGCAGAGGATAAAGCAGGGACATAGAGACAAAAAGGCCTAACTACCCCACAGTCATCCCAACTTTTCTTAGGGACTCAAGTGCTTGTATGAACTGGTTGTGGAAAATGGGAGTTAGTGGCTGCTGCCAGCTTATCTATCCTGGAGACAGGGAAGTGAATTGCCACATGGGTGACAGCAAGTGGGAGGTCTAGGTGTTTACCTATTGGAGTCATGAGATGGCTACTCCTTGCTGCCATATCACATTTGCACTATGCAGCTACAGGGAACTGGCATGTGAAGGCACACTTCTCCACAAAATGCAGCAATTCAGGGATAAGAGTAACTGCCAAGGGGGGAGAATAGTACCCTAAAGTAGAGAAGGTAGATTGCCCCTCAGGACCAGTAAGCTAGCCCACTTCCTACCACCTGACTCTCACTGGGGAACGGGGGCTGGTAGAGATTCCTGGGATGGAAAAAATGGGCCATTTGGGTTTTCATGTTTAGACAGGCAATACCTGTCTCCCACCAAGATAGGAATGAATGGGCCATCTAGGTGAAGGTAGGAGAGCCATATGGCAAGGACCTGGGAATGAGTGAATAAAAAAAGGGAGAGAAATCTTTTTATTACCCATTTTGCAATATTGATAATCACACTTACTATTAATTCAGTATTACCTAATTTGCAGTATCCATTACCATGCTTACTATCAACTTAATATTACACACTCTGTGGTATTCATTATCATGCTTACAGTTAACCCATTATTACCTACCCTGAAGTATCCCTTACCATGCTTAGTATTATCTAGGTATTACCTATCCTGTAGTATCTACTATTATGATTACTGTTAACTCACTATTACACACTCTGCAGTATCCATTACAATGCTTACTACTAACTTAGCTTTCCTCATTCTGCAGTATCCATTGCCATACTTACTATTAACTCAGTATTACCCACTCTGCAGTATTCATTACCATGCATACTATTAACTATTACCTATGTGCAGTATCCAATATCATGCATACTATTAACTTAGTATTATCTGTCTTGCAGTATCCATTACCATGCCTCCTAGTAACTCGGTATTACTCACTCTGGGTATCCATTTTCATATTTACTATTAACTCAGTATTACCTACTCTGTAGTATCCATTACCATACCTATTATTAACTTGGTATCACCCATCCCACAGAATCTATTAACATGCATATTATTAACTCAGTATTACCTACACTGCAGTATCCATCACTATGTGCACTATTAACTCAATATTACCTTCCCTGCAGTATCTATTACCACACTTATGGTTAACTCTGTATTAACCAGTATGCAGTAGCTATTACCATGCTTACTATTAACTTAGTATTACCCACTCTGCAGTATCCACTACTATACTTACTATTAACTCAGTATTACCTACACTGCAGTATCCACTACTATACTTACTATTAACTCAGTATTACCTACACTGCAATATCCACTACTATACTTACTATTAACTCAGTATTACCTACACTGCAGTGTCCACTACTATACTTACTATTAACTCAGTATTACCCACTCTGCAGTATCCACTACTATACTTACTATTAACTCAGTATTACCTACACTGCAGTATCCACTACTATACTTACTATTAACTCAGTATTACATACACTGCAGTATCCACTACTATACTTACTATTAACTCAGTATTACCTACACTGCAGTATCTACTACTATACTTACTATTAACTCAGTATTACCTACACTGCAATATCCACTACTATACTTACTATTAACTCAGTATTACCTGCACTGCAGTATCCACTACTATACTTACTATTAACTCAGTATTACGTACACTGCAGTATCCACTACTATGCTTACTATTAACTCAGTATTACCCACTCTGCAGTATCCACTACTATACTTACTATTAACTCAGTATTACCCACTCTGGAGTATCCACTACTATACTTACTATTAACTCAGTATTACCTACACTGCAGTATCCACTACTATACTTACTATTAACTCAGTATTACCTACACTGCAGTATCCACTACTATACTTACTATTAACTCAGTATTACCTACACTGCAGTATCCACTACTATACTTACTATTAACTCAGTATTACCTACACTGCAGTATCCACTACTATACTTACTATTAACTCAGTATTACCTACATTGCAGTACCCACTACCATACTTACTATTAACTCAGTATTAACTACACTGCAATATCCACTACTATGCTTACTATTAACTCAGTATTACCTACACTGCAGTATCCACTACTATACTTACTATTAACTCAGTATTACCTACACTGCAGTATCTATTACTATACTTACTATTAACTCAGTATTAACCAACATTGCAGTACCCACTACCATACTTACTATTAACTCTGTATTATCCACGCTGTAGTATCCACTACTATACTTACTATTAATTCAGTATTGCTCACTCTGCAGTATCTACTACTATACTTACTATTAACTCAGTATTGCTCACTCTCCGGTATTCAGTTCCATGAGGTGATGATATGTTTTCATCTGAAATGGGGATTCCTTTAGGCAGACTGAGTTGGACAAGTATGGCTAAACATACAGATGGAGGAATCCTACAAGTATTTTTCACTATATGTTTACAAAAAAAGTTTGCTTTGAATAAACAGGCAAATTCTGAAGTGGCACTTGCACTGATTACTTGGCGGACAGTTAAAGATGAAGTACCATGTGGAATTCACAACGCACAAAACTTTACCTTCATGATAACTTACTGAAGGATAGAGGTGGCAAAGATCACTGAACAATTTAGAAATACTCCTGGGCAAGCGAAATTAAAATGGCATTAGGTCTAACAAAGATAATAGTGACTTGTTTGTGATTTTTAAGTAAATTTCTTATTGTAGATGGATGATAATGATGGTTTACACACATCACAAAATAAATTGAAGACTGCATTAAAAAGTGCCCAAACCTTAGAATGTGTTGTTGTAGGTGAGGTCATATTTCATTTTTACCAAAACTTGTGATATTTTTCCATCTAATGAATTCAATGTAATGTGTTTTTTCTTTCTATCTGTCTATAGGCACAACTAGTTTTATTGTGTTAATCCTTATAAAATTCAAGAACAGTAACTCTTGCCTATATAATCTTTGTTTTATTCTGGGACATATTATCAACCCTTGTATACAGTGCTTCAACAACTGGAATATAATATCTAGTTTTGTTGTATAAATACTACAGCATGAAGGATAGCTTTCACCTTTGTAGTCAATATTTTGCAAAGGTCCACATCATAATTTTAAATAAAAGTTATATCACATTAAAATAAATGTACTTCAAAAGCATGTAAATAAACTTCTTGAATTACAGACTTTCATTGATAAGTCTTTTTAGTCATTATATCTATATATATATATATATATATATATATATGGGATCCGTACAGATCCCCGAAGACAAAATCACCAAAACTAATTTCGGTTTGGCATACTTGCGCGAAAGTGCTTTTCACCGAAGAAGCACGTTCACGTAAGTATGCCTGTTTGCGAGGCTGCACTATGGTGCGGATAAGGGAAAATTCCCTTTTCCTTACTGTAGTACAGTCTCGGACTGAGAATATTAAAGTAGGGGGTGGGGGGTGCAGGAAGCCCCCCCTGCATAAATCTAGATTTCTTTCTTTTTTTTTTTTTAACATATATTAACGAAAGCGCTTTTTCGGTGAAAGCGCTTTCGTTAATATATGTTCAGTGATTATGGATTCGGGACTTTGCACATTCATGCATAAGTCCTAGATCCATATAGATATATATATATATATATATATATATATATATATATATATATATATATATATATATATACTATTCACCTAGCCTAGATCATTCCTAAGCAGTAAGTCCACATGTAAACATAAAGCTATGTACTGGCAAGTTCTCCCTCATGTCTGACTGTAATAGTTGTCCATCATCTATGACAAACAACAACTGTGAATTGTTCATCAATTTAATTATTAGTTCATCTATTAAAGAATGTACCAGGCCACCAAGTCAGATAGTTAAAAACTGTGAAACGTTCCTATTCCTTCAATAGATCCACAAAAAAAAGCCTCCCCTTCAAAGAAAAAAAAGATAGTAAAATAGCAAGATACAGCATTAAGGTTTCATAAGCAACATTCTCTAATAGCATCTAAAAATCATGACCACAGCTATATAATTAGGTCATAAAAACTAGAGTCACATACAATATTTCTGGCATCATTCAAACCTTACCTGACTTCCAAAATTAATTTAATACTTAATCTTTACATATCCCTTTCTGAGACTTAAACATAGCTCTTCCTGGATGTCATTTTGCAGAGCCTGTCACTAGTGAAGGAATCTTACAAATGTTCACAATCTGAATATTGTCAACTAAGTAACCAGTTAAGGTCGCCATACCGAGTTTCATATACCCGACACAGATCAAGCCTTTTGTTCTTTTTGATTTACCCATAGCTCTCCAAGTCTTATCTTCCATCTTAACCAGTTTATTGTCATCCAAAGCCACATCAAATGACATTAATTTACTCCTGAATACCCCAGCATCGTGCTTCATAGAAATTATTTTGGCAACTGAATCAGAGGCCCATTCAATATTATTGTTTCGCTATCCAGTTTTCTCAAAATCCAATAATTTCACTGAAATCTACAAATTCTTTAAGAAAATGTTTTATTGATAGCTCCTAAGACAGACAAGATTTCTCCATCTCAGAGCTGTCCCAGACATCAGGAGTGTCACCTATGCCAGCCAACACCAATACTCCCATCTATTTCAGCAACTATATGATACCACCCCTTCCAAGGCGTCTGGCATTATCCTAGTCCTTTTACAAAGTATGGCACTTCCTATCCAAATAACATGCCAGTTGTATTAAAACCTTTGATATGTGCTTTAGTCACTTTTAGAAAAATAAAATTTACATTAAGAATACTTTTAATCAGTTGTTAACAGTGTAGATTTGGGGTTCCCTATTACATCCTCGAAGACGCACTTACCCGAATACATAAATGCCAACACATCTCCATCAAACCACGTAAACATCGATCATCCTGAAGCACAAAATCCGAAACGTCGAATCATCATGGTTGGCCTTTCCGTGGTATAGCTCCGTAAGGTAAGTGTGCGATAGTTACGGACCTTAGGGTTAGGGTGCGGGTTAAGGTAAGTGCATAGATGGCAATGTATGTGAGATTTAGTGTAGGGTTAGATGTAGGGTTTTGTTACACGTATGTGTGTAGATTATTTATTTTATTTGGGTATAGCTTGTTAAGGTAGATGTGCGATAGTTATGGACCTTAGGGTTAGGGTGCGAGTTAAGGTAAGTGCATACCTGGTGGTATATGCAAGATGTAGTGTAGGGTTACAAGTAGGGTTTAGTTTAGGGTTAGAAGTAGGGTTTTGGTTGGTGTATGTATGTGTTTGTTTAGTTTGTTTGGGTAGGTAGTATGTCGTGGGTGGTGGGGTGGGACAAGTATGAAGGTTCGAGCTTTTGAATTTCGTGGTTTAGGGCATTCAGTGTATTCGCGGTTCATGGAATATGTCTCAGCATTTTTGTATTCAGTTATTAGGGCTTTTGAGCTTGCAATATAGACCCTAGATTTGGAACAGAGCTCCTTCCATGGGCATATGAGCAAACTTACTAATTTTAAAGGCATTTAATGGGACAAAATCTTTATTTTCAAGGAGGTTTTGTTTCTACCTAATGGTGACATGACTGAGTGGTCTTGAGATCTGCAACACAAAGTGACAGTCTCAGAGTCAAGGAACTGGTGATGCAATGAGGGGCAATTGCCCTGGGTGCAAAGAGTTGCGGGGTACAACCGACCATCCTTCATCATAATCTCTCTCTCTCTCAAGACAGTATTTAATTTGCAGTGAAACTTGAGTACTGAGGTATTCCATGAGTGATTAAAATTGCAGCAACTGTTTGCTGCATTTGTAGCAAGCAGTTTGCTAAAGTTTAATAGAAAGTGTGCTTTTTTTTAAATAAGACAGGAGTGCCATAGAGCTCCATGCAGGCAGGGTATAAAATGCAGCAACTGTTTGCTACATTTATAGCAAGCAGTTTGGTACAGTTTAAAAGAAGACTTTCTGGTTTTAAACTAATAGATGAGTGCTATAGTGGTCTGTGCAGGCAGGAAATAAACTGTAGCAACTGTTTGCTACATCTGTAGCAAGCAGTGTGCTACAGTTTAAAATCATTTTTTTAATACAGATATGTGTGGAGTGGAAGGATGACCAGGGGCAGGGCACAGAAATGAGACCTGAATGGCTGGGGCAAGAAGGGGGTGGTATCATGCATCTGGCCACCTAGTTGATGTGACAGTAGCAGGAATGGCCTTTTTTTTTTGGAAGAGCTGGTGGGTGGCATGAATCTGACTATAATAAGCATGAAATGAAGAGATCAGCTTACTACAGTGAAGTGACTTTTTTGTTTGTTTGGTTGTTTTGTAGTTCTTCGAGGGGGGTGTGGATGATGGATCTGAAAATGAAGAGATCGGATTAATACATTGAAGTGCTTTTTGTTTTGTTTTTTTTTTTTGGGGGGGGGGATTTGCACTTCACTTGAAGAGCTGAGGGGGTAGGGCTCTGGGAGAGCAAGCTATATTTCTGATGTTAATGTTTTAATGGAATTACTTGAGCTAAGTGTGAGCTAATAGTTACCTACTTGCCATACAAGTGTTTTACAATGGCTCAGTCTACTAACTTCTTAAATAACCAAGTAAGCAGAACTGGAAACTTAAACAGATCTTCTGTCTTTTGTCCTATTTTTTGCGAGAGAGAGAGAGAGATGATATATATCAATAGAGATAGATATTATGCATACATGTATACATATATATCTATATATAAATATACATACACACACACACACACACACACACACACACATATATATATATATATATATATATATATGTAATAAATGTAATAAATGTATGAACGTATACATGTATACATATTTATATGTATCTATATATATCTATATATACATATCTATCTATGTGTATATATATATATATATATATATATATATATATATATATATATACACACACACACACACACACACACACACACACACACACACACACACACACATTTGCTGGTGTGCCTGAACCTGAGACTACTTATCAGTGTTTGCAAATCAGAATGAAGGGAGGAATGTCCATGTAACTGTAATCAGGAAGAAAATACAGTGTGATATTTCAATACAGGAACCTGGTAAGATGGCTGCAGAGCGTATGCCCTCACATGGCAGCAGGCTGTATCACTACTGCACTAATTAGCCTTTAAGCCTTGTGAACTGCTACAGCATCAATAACAGGAAACAGAAGAGAAGCTTGTATATCACAGTTGTGTTAAACAGAGGTAACACACTACAAGAGTGTTTAATTAACTAACATTCCCTGAGATAGTTTAACAGCATAATGCAGGAGTAAGTAACAGTGATACAACACTGCAAAAATGTATAATAAGGAAGCTGACATTATCTCCGAGTTACTGAAAAAGCAAGACAGGGAACATTATGGTGTCTGACCTAAAGTCACTAATGAGATTCAAACTGCACTTTCCATTTAAATCAGGGGACTTTATGCCTCAGAGACATGAAAAGATTTGTGTAAACAGTTGTTAATTATGCTAAATGAATCATATCTGTATTTAAGTTACTGACAAAAAAATTCAACTTTTTAACCAGTAATTCTTCTATGTGTTGTTACCTGTCATTCAAAGAATAGATATACTGCCAAATCATGCAGCATTAAATATCCCAGTTATTGTAATACAATATTGATATGTATTCTGATGTGAGTTCATTAGGCATTTATTTAAGGCTAAACAATACTAATAGGGGTTGGTGTCTCTTAAGAAATCACTTCAAAATGCCTGGATAAAATCAACACATAGTAATATTGCAGAAATCTTGACCCTGCCTTCTTCGTATTAAAAAAAAATGTTTACTTACTAATATTGCAGTCTGAAATTCTGTCTTTTTATATCAGATTCTTATTAACCTTCTCCTAAAACTGAGAAAACAAGTAGATTGTGGGGACAAATAATGATGCTGATGGGTGGTAGTACAAAGGATACCTCATTATTTAATATACAAATAAGGCAATAATGTACTTATATTCGACATGCTGCTTATAATTCATTTAATATTTGCTAAATATCTACAAACTACATGATTTCATAGTTTACTGAAGGTCTGATGGACATCTACAAAAGTAATTACCATAGACACCATCAAGATTCAAATCCTTTAAAACTTTTTGAAGTACCAAATTTCTCTAAATGACTTGTTTTATTACCAAAGTAATGTACATAAAATGAAAGCACTTATTCTGTAGACATATTATCATCATAATCGCCATTATTATTTTTGTTGTAGCAGATTATGACTGGGCCTCCAATCGTAACCAGCTTGCTTTATGTTTAAGATATGGATGCCAGTTAACGTAAGCTCAAGAGGTGAATCGTGGCATTCTTTTACTCCTATCTGCAATTGCAGCAGTCATCTCTGTGTTATACTGTTGAACTGATAACCTAACCAGAAGTTACTACACATTACTAAATCTGTTTATTTTATTACTTAATACTCACTAGCGTTTGTTTTTATGCTAGCTGAGACTGACTATTATACAGTTATGCTTTCATAATTAATTTACATTAGTAATCAATCATATACCCCATATCAACAATAGAAGCAAAAAGCAGTATTATTCTCCATCTTCAGATAAACCCAGTCTTATTTTCTGCAACAGTAATTGGAGGGATACACAAAACCAGATTGCTAATCCAATCTCAGTTTTGCATCGAAATCCCTGCTGAGTATTCAAAAACAGCAATAGACTACTATGGCAGCATGGATAACTAACAACTTGAGTCATACAAGTGGCAATAAACAGTATATAGTATTAGTAATACTAGACTAACCAATAGTATAATGCCTGAGAGAACATCTAACCTCTCAACTAACAAGGCACATATCCACTGTCAAAACAAAACTACAATCAGGAAAATGCCTTGCACTTTGTTGTAGGTAAGTCTTGTGTTTTACATTTGGCATAATGACTCTGTCATAGCCTAATGCACAGTCCTAAATGAGAGTGGGCCCTAGCGGTCCACATAGGATCAATTGACCTAAGGCCCGCTCTGGTTTGAAAGTCATCACACACTTGCAAAGTGGGATGGATTAAATTATTGAATGAGGCCTTCAATTCAACATTCAACATTTAAGTGACTTATAGTCATGAGATTTGTATTCACATTGTATGTGAGCCATTGAAAGACCTCACCCACAACTGATTCATGTGTCATTGGAAATTAAATAGACAAGTTACAGAGAGGGTCTTCAGTTTATTAATTAGTGTATTAATCAATTAGATATGCCCTTCAGCATACCTCTAAAAATGTCTCTATTAATTGCAGTAACTGATATTTCTTGGATACTCAAACTACTCAAATCTTTAAATGTAGAGTGTCTGTTATTGTTACTTACAGTAGTGTTTTTATGTTGTTCAAGAATATTCTTTACATGCTTTAAACTATTTATAATTTGTACTGATATTCTGTGTCTCTAGCTCTGAAGTGCATAATATTTGTGCTTTGTTATAATAATGTATTTTGCTTTGACCACTACTTAATTCATGTTTCACTCCTCTGCCTTACTACTGGTGCTTCATTCTAACAAATGTATAGTTGAACTTCCTTTGGTCCAGTCTGTGGTTAAAAAGGGTCTTTGGACAAGTCCACTTAGCTCGATCACAAATGTGAATATAAAAACACAATATAGAAACTTTAAGTTGGACCAGGTTTGATTCTCACTAGTAAAACATTGACTCTGTTTAGCTTACCATAAATAGATGAGGCTGTCATAGCACGCTATAGCAGCACCTTCTAACCCCTGATTTTTATAGTCTTACCACAGGATATAAGAATTTTGGTATGACATCTGACTCAAAGATCAAATATTCAGTATTGTTTCAGAAACTTCTGAAAAGTCAGGTTGATACAGACTAACCTTATAATGGATCAAGTGTTTCATCCTGATAATGCTAACACTATTACAAACAAGTTTTAGACTTGAGTTCTAAATAATACAGTTTGTGGAACAATGACATACTATGGGTAAGACTCTTGCTGAGATAATTGTCCTCAGAAAACAGAAAGATAGCTACTTTGAGCCACACATACAGAATATAACCTGTTATTCATCCATTCATAAATCCTTTTTTCCCATTCTTGCACATGGGATCAGGGTGCCACATCAACGGTGACCATCATTTAAGGCCAGTGGTCACACCACTTGTTATCTTCTGCTGCATTTTAAAATAAATACATTTATTGACAAACCAGAGGCTAAAACTAATATATTTATGAAGTCACACAGCTTATGTTTGTTCTTATCTGGTGGTCACGGGCATCCTGATATAACTGAATCTGTATATTTCAGATGTCATGTTCCATTCTTTGAGCAGTGAAAGTGTTCCTGATCAGGAAAGAGTATTTAAGTTGCATAGTAAAAAAAGTGCTTTTAAATAAAGGGTTCATTACATGAAACAAATCTTAGACTCACATTGCATTTTGTTGCTTTGTTTTTGACTGATTATGTCTTAATGTTGATTTGGCACATGAAAACTGGAGTAGCCAGGCTGAATATGTAAGTCTACCAAGCTTAAAGAAGGAAAGTGGCTGAGGCAGGTATCCATCTATGTCTCCATACAGGTACATCCCAGATTTTATGAACTCTCCACCAAGATCCAAAGAGTGTCAGGATTGGAATGCTATCCAACTATGTTCACTAGAAAGCATGTTGTTTTAAGTGGGAAAAATTAGTCATAGAGGTCATGGAAGTGTCCTGTCAACAACAGGTACCCTAAAGTTTAGAACTTTAAAACTGAAAACATGTATTATATATAGAGAAGGAAAACCAGACAGTGGACAAAAGATGCTGATCATATCTATAGGGACTTCCAGGGATGGATCACGTGAACTGGGATATTCCAGTTACAACAACCTTCTGGGAGGCCATATCCTTCCCTTTAGTGATCTTGCTGGGTACTATATCCCACAGCTGTCCTCTTTTAAAACAAAACAACAAAGAATGTGGGTAACACACATGATTTATAAGATTAATATTAGTTATATAGGTCTCTCTTTACTGTGTGCCTTTCATCACTGCATTCCTACAACAACCTCATAGTTATTAACGGATACAGAGATGTGCTGTCAATGTGAAGATTGCAAACACAATGACAATAAGCCCCACACTCATAGGTAAAGGAACACTAAGAAGTTTGTATTTTAGGAAGTTGTTGCCTCTAGTTGTAGTTATAAATGAAACACAGAATACCATTTTTCATTAGCAACTTTAAAAACACAAAGACTTAAACTAATGCTTACACAGTACAAATAATTAGTACAAGTAAAGTTCAGAGTTTCAGATTTTTCTAGGAACAATTTAAACATGATAAAAAAGCATAGTGCCCAACATATATATATATATATATATATAGAGAGAGAGAGAGAGAGACTGAAACATGGGCAAAATTCTTGGCTAGGTTTATAAGGGCCTCTGGGCCTAGTATCATCCTATGGGGTCTATATTAGAACATCGAATGTTCTATGTAGCGAACACTCACATGACCAAAAATGCAGGACCTCAAAGTTTTTTTTTTAGCCCAGTACAGTGAAGATCGGAATATTTGCCATTTCCTCACTGTAGTGCGATCTCGGAGTTGGAATAAATATTTAGCAGGGGGGGCACAGCCCCCCCCAATAACGTTTTTGAGGTCCTGCATTTTCACTCATGTGAGCGTTCACTATTTAGTGCATTCAATGTTGTAATATAGACCCCATCGTATGAACCTATGAACCTATAAAAAAATAGTCTGTTCAAGAATTCAGAAACATAACCACCATTTGTAATAGTAATTACCATCCAGGGTTATATGACCAACAGAGCAGACTTTAAAGTTTTAACAAAACATTCTTACTTTCAAAAACTAAGATCTTACGCAAGCAGACATGATACATCATTTACTCATGAAAAGGCAACATAAAACTGTTAGCCAGCTCTTTCACACTGACACTGTATAAGCCGTAAGTTTTAAAAACTTTTGTTTTATGATACAGGATTAAATTCTGTAATAGATGCAACTAAATTTATTCATTTAATAACTCACATGTATACAAACAGGGTCACTTATTTATTGTTATTTCAAATACAACTTGTTAAGAATGTTCACCTCCTGTGATCAGAACAGTAAACCAACAGAGTAATAGTACTAATCAATACAATATCTCGTGTTGTAGGGTGTGTACTGTTTCATATGCTGTTCCATACTCCTTTGAAAGTACAGTGATGACAAAATAATTGTGGGTTAGTACACTTAAAAATACAAAGGGTTGCTATAGCTAGGCCTTCCTTTTTATTTTACTGCACTAGAAAATTCATAGCGATAGAAACAGTCAGCTGCTGTATAGATAACTCTGCTTATTGTCATTACCTAATACTGAAATAGTAATAGCATATGTATTAACAATAAATAGTTAAACACTTGCTATAAAATATTATTTAAAAAAGGGCTGCCCTAACGAATGCAGAGAGGAGAGGAAGATAATTCATCAAATGGGCAGAGAGAGAATGTAGTGCTCAAAAATGTTTAAAGGCGGGCCCAGTAAACAGGATATGATAAGAGTTGCTCAATGAAACATGGAAGTTAGAATTAACAATTGAAGAAAGGAAACTGTACAATATGTTTACTAGAACACAAACAGTATTATACTTGACATATTTTCTGAATACTTTCTCAGTCATGCTGTCCCATATCTCACACTGATGAATAAAGTTAAATTCCCATGTGTACTGTACCAATATTCTTATACAGATAAGTCCTTTTTGGCAACGGAATGGGTAAATAATTTAAGAGAGCAGCTTAACAGTATACCATTTTAAACAGGACTTTGAGATGATGTTCTTGAAGGACTAGGAACCTACCTACCTGTAAGAGCTCCTGTAGGGTACACTACTGTTTGTCACCAGATAGGTGTTTAATACTCAGAATGTCTAACCTAAAAAAATTACTAATAAACTGTCATGGTGGCCAGACTCATGAAGCAGCAAGAAAATGTGGCTTGTATTTGAGATAACAATACATAATTGACCCCACTTATACACATTTGAGCATTACTTTTTCCTTATGTCTCCCTCTTCATCAAGATGTTTGTGCAGTTTCAGTTTTGTACATTACAGGATGAAGAAGGAAATGCCTCAAGCAAAAAAAAAATTGTGCATTTTATAAACTTTTGTTGCTCTTTTGACTGGAGACCTCCAAAGGTTTTAGATGTTCTGGGTCTGAATAATCACATGTTGATTAAATGATATGTGGTTATTCATGGTGGACCTGCTCCTGTATAATGTGGTGCTGAAGTACTAGTTTGTGCTTAATTCTACAAACACACTGCATCAAATCCTCTATGTATATACATCTAAAGGGCTAGAAACCTTAAGATGCTTTGAGGATTGCTAAAGAAGTCTTAATTTTTGATAAGTAGATTCAACAACTAAAATTTATAACCTCAGGACCACATTACATAAATATTCATCCTCATACACTGGTGTAGCATAAAGTGACTAGGTTTGACAATTATATATCTTGAACAAATGTTGAAACTTACTTTAATAATTGTTCATTATGATGGCAAGTGGTATAAAACTAAAAAAATGGTTGTGTATTTGCAATTGTAATTGCCCTTCTAATACAAATGCGTGGTGTAGCCCTTTTAAAAGGTGACTCCACCTATAATACATTGCCTTTTCTAAGCTGCAGTCAGCTGGGTGTGTGATGTTGAAGTCTTAAACACTGTTTATGCTGAACTAATACTTTCTAATAAAATGTACCTGTCTGCAGATAATATTGATTTTTCCTGATATTTCTGACTTGACCAAAGAAAATAAATAGAGCAACTTTTAGAAGCAGTTTCAAACGTGATATCAAAACCAGGATTTTCACAGAGAATGAAAACCCGAAGAATACCTTAACAATTGCAAAATGATACACCACCACCACCTCAAGTAATCTAAAAAGCTCAGAGTCAATCCCTTCTACACAAAATATTGTTTTACCTAGTTGCAAAGTATTTGTTTTAACAAATTTAAATTGTTCAGCACTGTAAAAATTAATTTCTTCAGTTTGCGCTACTGGAATCATTTGAATTTCGAAACCTTTTTTCTGAACTGCCTGGAGACAGAAATTTGCATGACAAGAACTGTAACTAGGGTGAGGTGAAGGGGTAACTGCCCCAGCTGCAAGCTGCTGTGGGGTGTGATCGACAGGTGCAGATGGTGTGGGAGTGCAGTAATGGTAGAGATTTATTAAGCCATGATGAAATCATGGCTTCATAAAAGAATGATGCTAGTGCACTTATAGTTACAGATGAAGCATGGAAGCACTTAATTTGTGAAGTGAGGGAAGTGCAGTAATTGTAGCAAGCTACTTATTACAGTTTTAGTAACCAGCTTGCTAATGTTTCAGGAGTAAAGAAGAGCTTTATTTTTTATTTTTTATAATCTTCAACTTTGAGAAGACTTTTTTTTTGGTTCGATGAGATGAGTTTGGGGATCTTCACATGATCTAGATGTGGTTCTGTTACATGATTTCATGTAGCAATGAAACTAGATAAAGGAACAGATGTAATCCAGGTAAATGTACTTCTCTATGCCATTGGCAGAGACGTTGAGGTCATATACAGTTCTTTTTTTATTCTCAGAAGGCCAGAGAATTACATACAAGTCAGCAATTAGTAAACACATTGAATATTTTGTACCAAAAAGAAAAATAATTCATGAAGGGGCATGTTTTCACAGATGTCTACTAGCAAAGGGTGAAGGTGTAGAAGCATTTGTAAGGTGACTATATGAAATGGCAGAACCTTGATGGTTTCCTGGTGCAAAAAAGGAACAAATAAGACAGAACTGTGACTGGCATGGCTAATGAAGACATGTCTCAAAAAGTTACAGATTGAGATCAATCTAACTTTAGGAAAAGCAATAAAAATTGCCTGAGTGGCAAAACTGATTAAAAGACAGAATGCCAATTTGAATGTAGCAAATAATGTGTGTGTGAGATAAAACTCATAATTTTGGTCAAATTAGGTGAATGGTTGAAAAGCAGAGTGACAGCACGCTTGACAAATTTACCAAGTGTGAACATAATGAGTGAGAACAGCATGTTGCACATGCAGAAGGTGTAAGTGGTATAAAATACTGGACATTTAGCTGTCATGTGTAAAACAAAGCTGATTAAAGAGGTTGCCTCTGAAAATGTGAATGAAACTAAAAATAATGTGCAGAAAGCATTTTTTGGGTGTACTTCATACCTCTCAACTGCCCAGATTTTTGTAGAATGTCTAGGTTTTGCCTTATATTTTTAGTCTGCTCCTGATAACATTTTGTGGTTATCTGGCAAATCAATAAGAATTGTAGTCATGAAATAAAAACAGACATTTTGAGTTTCAGACTTCATACCCTTCAAGAAATATGTGCAGATGCAAAGTCTGTTATTATACCATACCTGAAGTCTTTCAGCATAGAACAATTGATTTACTCAAGGGTCTGGGTGGTGTTGTTGCTGTTGTTATGGATGTATCCTAGCATTTGGTCCAGACAAAAAAAAGAAAGCATGACTTGAGTTTAGTAGCAGTGTTGCAGAAGTGCTAAGTCCTAGTGGAATCAAGCCGGATGCAAGCAAGGTCCGAGCAACAGCTGAGTTACAAAACCCATCATGTGTAATTGAGCTGCGACAAACTCTGGGCATGTTTAATTATTTGGGCAAGTTTGTACCAGACTTTTCCATAATGTTTCATCCTTTAGCCGTCTTGTTAAAGAAAAATGAACCATGGTCCTGCGAACATGTTCAGGCCTAATCATTCAGCAAGGTTAATGAAATGTTAACTACAGCTGCAGTGAGTGATAGCACATTAAGATGTCATTAGACAGAAACAGTGAGCTCACATGCTATTAGCTATGGTCTAGGTTCAGCAAATGGATAAACAAGTGCCCAACCACTGTGAAATACTGATATGTTATCCAGAAATCTTATACAAGACCAACCACTGCCAAATACTGATATGTCATCCAGAAATTCTATACGAAATTCTATACGAGGCCAAGCATTGTCAAATACTGATACGTTATCCAGAAATCTTATACATGACCAACCTGTCAAATACTGATATGTTATCCTGAAATCTTATACGTGACCAACCACTGTGAAATACTGATATGTTATCCAGAAATCTTATACGTGACCAACCACTGTCAAATACGGATATGTTATCCAGAAATTCTATATGAGGCCAAGCGTTGTCAAATACTGATATGTTATCCAGAAATTTTATACGTGACCAACCACTGTCAAATATGGATATGTTATCCAGAAATCTTATACGTGACCAACCACTGTGAAATACTGATATGTTATCCAGAAATCTTATATGTGACCAACCATTGCCAAATACTGATATGTTATCCAAAAATCTTATACGTGACCAACCACTGTCAAATACTGATATGTTATCCAGAAATCTTATACATGACCAACCACTGTCAAATACAGATATGTTATCCAGAAATTCTATACGAGGCCAACCACTGTCAAATACTGATATATTATCCAGAAATCTTATATGTGACCAACCTGTCAAATACTGACATGTTATCCATAAATCTTATATGTGACCAACCATTGTGAAATACTGATATGTTATCCAGAAATCTTATACGTGACCAACCACTGCCAAATACTGATATGCTATCCAGAAATCTTATACATGACCAACCACTGTCAAATACAGATATGTTATCCAGAAATCTTATAAGTGACCAACCACTGTGAAATACTGATAAGTTATTCAGAAATCTTATACATGACCAACCACTGTCAAATACGGATATGTTATCCAGAAATTCTATACAAGTCCAACCACTGTCAAATACTGATATGTTATCCATAAATCTTATATGTGACCAACCACTGTGAAATACTGATATGTTATCCAGAAATCTTATACGTGACCAACCACTGCCAAATACTGATATGTTATCCAGAAATCTTATACATGACCAACCACTGTCAAATATGGATATGTTATCCAGAAATTCTATACAAGGCCAACCACTGTCAAATACTGATATGTTATTCAGAAATCTTATATGTGACCAACCTGCCAAATACTGATATGGTATCCAGAAATCTTATACGTGACCAAGCACTGTCAAATACTGATATGTTATCCAGAAATCTTATACGTGACCAACCACTGTCAAATACTGATATGTTATCCAGAAATCTTATACGTGACCAACCACTGTCAAATACTGATATGTTATCCAGAAATCTTATACGTGACCAACCACTGTCAAATACTGATATGTTATCCAGAAATCTTATACGTGACCAAGCACTGTGAAATACTGATATGTTATCCAGAAATCTTATATGTGACCAACCACTGTGAAATACTGATATGTTATTCAGAAATCTTATACATGACCAACCTGTCAAATACTGATATGTTATCCAGAAATTCTATACAAGGCCAACCACTGTGAAATACTGATATGTTATCCAGAAATCTTATACATGACCAACCTGTCAAATACTGATATGTTATCCATAAATCTTATACGTGACCAACCTGTCAAATACTGATATGTTATCCATAAATCTTATACGTGACCAACCACTGTCAAATACTGATATGTCATCCAGAAATCTTATACGTGACCAACCACTGTGAAATACTGATATGTTATCCAGAAATCTTATATGTGACCAACCATTGCCAAATACTGATATGTTATCCAGAAATCTTATATGTGACCAACCATTGCCAAATACTGATATGTTATCCAGAAATCTTATATGTGACCAACCTGTCAAATACTGAAGATGATGTTGCTTCTCATGTGCAAAGTAAAATAATGACAAGATCCACAATTACTAGAAGGCTAGAAAAGCTTAAACAAGCTACTATTGATCAAAAGTTGCAAGCAGTTATCCAAAATGTGCAAAATTAATTGCCAAATCATTGGACACTAACAAACAGGTCACACATGAGCCTTGCACAGTCAGAGTACAATTAACAGAGCATTATGCCTTATTGTTATATCAAGGCAGAATCAGAGTGAACCTAACTCAATGAGGAGAAATTCTTAGTCATATGCACGTGTCTTCAAGGTCTCACCAAGATTATAGGATCATAGGAGGTTACTAGGCTACTGACCCAGAGGTCATTTCAAGCCTAGCCATTTCATCCCAATGTAATACCATAGATAGTTTAGTCAATACCCTCAATTGTACTTAGTAATGACTGCCCATGTCCAGGAGGGTTGTGGGTGCTATCTCTGGTAAGAATTTAAGGTGCCCCATCCACTCGTCCAGGTTCCTTTTGAGCAGTGTCATAGAGGTGCTCTGCTTCACACAAATGGCAGCCTGTTCCAAAGATGTGTCAGTCACTGGGAGACAAATCTGTCCCTCCAGTACATCCTATTCAAGTTGCAGGCTATATTTAGTTCCCTGGAATGGGTAGCTGTAGTCCTATTTGATTTACAGATGTGTAGCACATTCATTAGGTTTAGGTCTGAGATTGCTCTGTAAACCAGGCTTAAGAAATCTATATGATATTGAGTGTAGTGATAGGGACTATAGTTGGTCTGTGTAAGGCATGTGCTGGAGTCCCTTGAGAAACAGCCAAAATGTCAGTGTTGTGGTAAAACCTCAATCAAGATATTGTCAATCTCATGTCCAAGTATTAATTCTGATTTATGCAAAAAACATTGCAAAGATGTGAGCCATTAAATATCAACACCATTACCAGCTCTGTTTGGAGGGAGCCATGCTTTATTCTAGACTATACAGTATATTAGGAGAGTAGAAAATCTCCTTTTAAGGCAATGCACAGATAGTGTGAGCCTATCAGAACTGCACAAACAATCACTTGAGCATTGACCTTCAGGGGATAAGATACTACGCTGTACAGTGCATAAGAAATGCAGACATTTTCCTTTTGAGTCATGCTGTGCAAGATTACAGAGGATCACTGCTAAAATATTATACACTGGCCTAACTACTCTAAGTTGATACTATTTTTTAATTATATCAAAGGTCTGACACAAAACAGCATGCAGCTAACTTATATATGCCTGGTGTATTTTGAAGTATATATTTTGCACCAAGATGTTTTACTAACTTACTGACTTTGGGCAGCACAGTAGTATAGTGGTTAGCTTTGTCACCTCACTGCAAGAGGTTCTCCGGTTCGATGCTGGGGTGCCTTCTATGTGGTGTCTGTATGTCCTGCCTGTGTTCGTATGGGTTTGCTCTGGTTTCCTTCCACATCCCCAAAACATGCTGCAGTTGGAATGGACACTCTAAATTGTGTCTGTGTGTGTGTGTGTGTGTGTGTGTGTGTGTGTGTGTGTGTGTGTGTGTGTGTGTGTGTGTGTGTGTGTGTGTGTGTGTGCCTCCTGAGGAAGGTTGAACACTGGGCTGACAACTCAACACCATAAAAACTCTACTGTCGCTTGTTCTGTGGACCAGTGATCTGCTGAAGAAACCACTAATAGGAGCAGTCAAAAGGAGAAGAAGATGCTTTACTAACATAAATGGAATATTTTACTAGCTTTGATATCTTGGGATGGCTAAACAGTTTTCAAGGAAAGCATGGCTGAGTGTGTGCTATGTGCATTAATCACATGTATAATGTGAATGATCCATGACAACTGCCCTTTATATCATCAGTTTCAGCTAGTTGAAAATTCAACCAGATGAAATAAATTAAATAAACATCAATGAAAACAGCATACAATTATTTTTTATGGGGGTATTCCCCCATACCCTTGTTTGGAGGTGCTCCCCCCCCCCCCCATTCCCCTTACTAATATACAAATACAAAATTATTTTCAGTATATGCAGTAATTCCCAATATTATACTTAGGAGACATTTACAGCAGGAGTCAGCTGCAAGAGAAACAGTCCCTTGCACACCAGGTAGTCAAAACTAACCAGATGAGGAGTCTGTAAAGGAGCCAGCAGCAGGGAATGAACGTGCTAGAAGGAGAAAGGACCAGTATGCCTGCCATGGCACTTCCAAAGAGGCAGCAGTTACACACAGCTTCAGTCATTAGTACAGTATGTATGCTACAGTAAAAGTGATGCAAGCAAATCCAACATAACTGTGGTTCCCATGCATAGGCTGACCACACTGTGCATGAGATATAGACAACCCAAGTAGCAAAGTTCAAGGGGCAAGGCATAGTTATCACTGTTTGTACAGCTGGGGCATGGAATACAAGTGGGGATGTCTTTCACTGATAAAACTGAGAGTGCTGAAGAAAATGAAAAGCAAGAATGAACTTAAGTATAATGGAATGGGCAAATGTTAGCACACAAAGCTTTGTGAAGGGCCAGTGTTACTGGATATCTGCATGTGTGAAACACTGAGGTCTGTGGTGATAGGAGTGTGTTTCTGCTAGAACACAGACTCAGGAATAGTTGTAGCACTGCAGCTTGTTCTATGGCACAGGCCCAGGGCATGCATGGTAGGGGTTTGGGTATCCCATGTACACACCTGCCTATGAGAGCTACCTCTTCTAGGAGTTACAATGGTCATACCTTGGACCTGGCCAGATGTTGGCATACTACATGACTGTGAATAATGTCTGTTACCAGCTGTGCCACTGCTATGACTGTCACAATCCATGGGATGTCCTCTCCTGGTCCTAGGCACCTTCATAACCATGTAGCATTGGAAGTGCTAACAGTGCATAACCAAGATGTAGGCCATCCATGGACAAGAAGGCCAACTTTTGTGGAGGTAATAGTGAAACAGCTTCATGGATGGCACCTGATGCATGACAGATAATAATGAGATTATGTGGCATATTCTAGTATGTGATTCAGTGTGTCAAAACTATCACTCACACACATATGGGACATACAGTCCAGGACGTCATCTCACACACCCTGCAAAAGGCTTACTAACTCTGAAATGGCTGTGGTAGTAATATTCTGTGCCTGATGGCTCTGGAAATACACTGGATTACAGCCATTTTAACAGCAACTTCAGAGAGAGAGAGAGAGAGAGAATGGCAACCATGTCCCCAACATACAACAGTATCCACTCCCCTGTCTGTACCCCTGGCCAGGGTGGTTACTGGCAGATTCGGAAAATTGTCATGTAAGGGGTACTTCACTTTCCTGACAGCAAGTGCCATCAATAAACTGTACTCCCTGTGTGATATGTGTCTCTTGGGTGTCTGCAGACACAGATGCTATGTCTATGGTCAGTATCGGAGATGCAGTGCTTAGATTTCTTATATCCAACACATACACTGTACTCCTTCACCATGATAGTTCATCCCCACCATCATCATCAGAACTTGAAGATACTTCAGCATCAGGTAGGGAAATTTTCACAGTGGTGGTGCCAAACAAACAATCATCTGTGAACACAGCAAGCAAAACACCTTGTGTAAGTATACCCCAGCACCACAAACGTTCATTCAAATCAGATGTAGTAATAGTAAGGTTTGCAAATCAAACATTTAAATGTCCTGTCTCATGCAGATAACCATGCAGGTTGAATGCCTGATGTTCCTATATAACCCAAACTAGACAGCTTTACTAAGTCAGCCAGTGATTAATGGTGCAAGGGAAATTAAGTATGCTGTTAAAAGGAAAACTGGTATGTTCCTGGTGCAGCTCCAGTGTATATTCTGGATGCATGATGAAGCTCTGTGCTAATGTCTACACCTTGTTGAACTGTTCCTGCCTCTGACAGAGGTCAGAAAGTCCACTGTCTCTATCAGAGATGGCTCAATCAAAGGCCCATCTCCCATTGACCTAACTTCTTGTGTTACGTGGACAGCTGTTTTTCTGCAGTACATGCAATGTCAGTGATCTTGCAACAGACCATTTCATAAGGACAGTCCTATTTGCCTCCAGCAATAATGGCTGCCACAGGATCTTTCCATGCATAGTCTTGGTAGGCCTGGTCAGCAGCAGTTAACCAGGGAGGCAGATGACCTGAAGTAACATC
The DNA here is from genome assembly GCF_019279795.1 of Protopterus annectens. Lineage (NCBI taxonomy): Eukaryota > Metazoa > Chordata > Ceratodontiformes > Protopteridae > Protopterus > Protopterus annectens. The sequence continues at coordinate 266,000,271 of NC_056735.1, read as the reverse complement.
TCATTCTCTGCTTTGGAGAATTATATTTTACAAGGGGCTTTCTCAGATGAGTCAGTTTTCGCTTTTTTTTCCCGTCACTATTAGCATTCCTCTGTCAGCATGGAAAACAGTAGTATTAGCATGTTTCTTATGACTACCCCAAACCAGACCTCTCAACCATGCCAAATTCCTCACTATTTATTGGTTTTGAGGGCAAAATAATGGGGTGCCACGAATTCCTGAGAGGCTGCTTCAATTACCAAATTTCCCAGGGTTTTTCAATTTTTTTTTTTATCGAAGTTGTTGCTATTCTCATCACGTACAGGGGTATGTGAGATGACGTCAGCTTTGTGAGGCAGACTGCCAGCCTGTCGGAATTTTGCTGAGGGCTCAAGGGGTGAGTCTGTACTCTGTTTGTTTTTACCTTTCTACTTACGTACATTCATACATGGTTGAATAACAGTGGATAACCAGGGAACAGAGCGGAGGATGACACTCAAGCTGTTTTTTTGTTACTATTTCGGTTATAGATTAACAGTTTTTGTTGCGTGGTAACAACAGTTCTTGGAAGCAGATCTCTGTCTGTCTGCTGTTGTGAAAAGATAAAGAAACACTGCCACAATGGTAAGAATAAAACATTTCACTTTATAACTTTGTGTCTAAAATCTGGTTTATGATCCTGGGCAGCCTGGTCCCTGGGCTACAGCAACAGGTTAGGGTAGGTGAGCTTCCATTGCAAGTGAAATTGAATTGCTAGTGTGGTTACATGGATGTCGCTGGGCTACTTGTGTCACACAGAATTACAGCAATCCCTCTGTATCATCTGGGATAGCTGAAAGGAGGGAATTTACTTGCGCATCATGTTGATCTCAGCCTTTCTACCCTCTGTGACACAGAACGAGTCCATGTTTTGTTAATTTTCATTATTTAGGTTCATAGGTTCATAGGTTCATACTAGGCTATCTGCCCAAGGGCATTTATAAGCCTAGCCCATAGTTATGTGGCTTTCGCCACCCCTTTAGTTTGAATAAAAACTATGCCTATCATTTTTCTGTGCCTCTGTCAAGCAGTGACACTGAAGTAATCCCTAGGGTATATCTGCGATCTCCCATCCATTGGTCAAGATTCCTCTTGAACAAGGCCAGCGAGGTGCTCTGCCTCACATGTACCGGGATTTTGTTCCACAGCATAGGGAGTCTCTGGGTGATGAATCTGTCCCTCCAGCACGTTCTATTTATAACCGTGTCAAGGTTTAAGTCTCCCGCCCTTGTGGTTCTGAGGGATCTAGATTTTTTGAGGTGAAGCATATTCATCAAATCTGGGTTTGACATGGCCTTATATGTCAGGCACAGGTCACCTCTGAGCAAGCGGTATGAGACTGAATAGAGCTGGAGTTCTTTCAGTCGGGCAGCATAAGACATATTTTTGAGACCCTTTATCCTTTTGGTGAGGAACTTTTGGGGCCTTTCAAGCTGCAGCAGGTGTCCTTGTCAGATACATTCCGAACGGGGCATTGTACTCAATCATAGGTCTAATGAGTGATGAGTACAGGGGGACGATGACCTCCCTTGATCTAGATGTGAATCCCTTCGTGATCAGGTGGGCGATATAGAAGGTTTTCCTAACTACTTTAGCAACATGAGTGTCAAACGAAAGGCTACTGTCAACTTGGGTCCCCAGATCCCTGATGACTTTTTCTGTGCTCAGTGGATTGCCACCTATATGGTAGCTAGGGGTAACCTTGTTTTTCCCAAAGGGTATGACTATGCATTTTTTGGCGTTTAACTTCAGGCCATGGCTCTGGCACCAGTTATCCATTTCTGTGAGGCCCTTCTGGAGGATATCTGTGTCAGATGTGTTTTCGACTATGGCGCCCAGTTTGCAGTCATCTGCAAACTTTGTCAGCCATAACCCTCCTGAGTTTGCTTGTACTTCAGAAAAGTAGATGCCGAACAAGAGTGGACCCAGGACTGAGCCCTGTGGGACACCACTTGTGACAGGCTTTGAGTCTGACATGGCTCCAGCAACTCTGACCCTGTGGGTTCTGTCACTTAGCCAGTTTGCAACCCATCTTGTGATGTATGGGTTTACATTCAAGCTGATGAGTTTTTCGATGATACCTGAGTGGGGTATTGTGTCGAAGGCTTTTGCCAGGTCGAGGTAGGCTGTATGGACTGCCTTTCCCTCATCAATGGCCTTGGTGACTGTCTCGAAAAAGTCAACCAAGTTTAAGAGGCAGGATCTGCCTTTGACAAAGCCAAACTGGGTTGGATCCAAAGTCTGCAAGTTCCCTATGTCTTTATTTATGAGTTCCATTATGATCCTCTCCATGGCTTTGCAGATAAGGCTTGTCAAGCTAATGGGGCGGTAATTTCCAGGGTCTGTGGAGGCACCGCCCTTATGAAGTGGGACCACAGTCGCGGCGCCACTCCTTGGGTACGTATCCTGAGGTGAGGCTAAGATTAAACAGCTGTCCTAACTGTGGGTTTAATTCCTCGTTGAGTTCATGAAGCACACAGTCGGGGACACCATCCGGTCCCATGGATGCTGTGTTTTTTGCCTTAGTGAGGGCAGTTCTCACCTGGGCGTTGGAGATGTTTGGGGGGCTACAATCCTCTGAAATAGATATCTCTCCTTTTGTGGGGGAGGGGGGGGAGAAGTTTGCACTGAACCTGTCAGCCAGTATGTTAGCAATGTGTGTAGGTTCAGTAATTTTCACATCATTTTGAACTAATTCTGAGCATATCTGGGAGTTTCCTCCTAGGTTTCTAACGTAGCTAAAGAAGGCCTTATGATTGTCTTTAGAGTCCTTGGCGATTTTTCTCTCAAAATTTGCCTTGGATGATTTTATGAGAGCTCTTAGTTTTTTACTTATAATGATCAAAGGTGTCTTACCTTTCAAGGATTTTGCTATATCTTGTAGTAGCTTCCTCCTTTTGTTGTAGAGCTTGTTTATGGCTGGGGTCCACCAGACTGGATGCTTGCCTTTGGTACAGAGAGTCTTAGTTTTGTTTGGGATTGCCTGATCCATGCAGTCCTGTAGGTGCTGGTAGAAGGCATTTGTAAGTGATTCAGCGGTTTGAGTAATGTTTACCACTGGCTCAGGGGCCTTAAAGGAGACCACACTAGTTTTTAGAAGTGTGAAATCGGCTTTTGAGAAGTTTTTCACTGTGGTCTTTTTGTTTCAGGTGGGGCGGGATGAGGACCTCCAGCGAGATTAGTTTATGATCTGATCTCACCAGTGAGGGGTATACTTCGGTGTTGAACATTTTGATCCCATGTTCGTGATGATGAGATCAAGTATGTTTTCTCCTCTTGTGGGGATGGTGACTAGTTGTTCCATGGCATTTGAGTTTATGAACTCCAGGAATCTTTGGGTTAGAGTGTTCGGGCTTGAGTAGTGTTCCCAGTCTATATTAGGGTAGTTGAAGTCACCTAGTATGATGGTGTTTGGAGATACATTTATCCCCTCCAATGTTTTCAGGAAGGCCATGTGAGGTTCCTGAGTTTGAGAGGGTGGCCTGTAACATGCTACAAATTGCAGAGCAGTCTTGCCTATGGTTAATTGCACCTGGATGGTCTCCGATGCATCGTGCGTTGCCACCAACCTTGAGGTGTGGGTGTCCTTTATGAATATGGACACCCCCCCTCCTTTCTTGGTGTTGTCTGGATTTTGGGGCCGGAACGCATGATATGAGGTGAAACCTGTTAGTGCTGGGGTGCTCTCAGGAGCCTTGAACCAGGTTTCTGTCACAGCACAGACATCGATGTTCTCCATATTGAGAAGGGCCTCGAGTGCGTGCATCTTGAGATTGAGACTTCTGGCATTGAGCAGCATTACCCTTAGTTTTTTTCCTTTTTGGTGTGATGCACTGCAGTCCTAGACTTTAGTTGTTCACATGAGTATTTCGTATCATTCACATACTTTAATGGAAATTGTATCAGACTGCGGACTGTGCCATGACAAAACAATAAGTCTTATTAATTTTCCATGTTTTCACTATCTGTTTAGCCCACTCACACTAATACAAGACTTTTAAGAAATGTGATAGTTATGGGGGGCAGAAAAGGTTTTAACAAGGACAGAAGTCTAACAATAAGGGACAGACAAGTAATTTCCAATGACATGTTACATACACTTGTTCCCCTCCCTCTCATTTGTTCAGTTGTTGCCCATTCCCCCTCTTTAAGTAGTCATGGGAATTAGTGGGCCCACGTTTTTTAAGTTTCACTTTGGTTAATTCTTTACCAGTTATGAATGACGAATGTCACACTGAATTATAATATACACCTAAATATGTTTGAAGTCTCTTCAGCTTTTGATTGTTTCATGATACCGGAATCATTAATTTATCTGTTGACAAGAACTCGGAGATGTTAGGTTGTAGAGAATACTATATGTTGTTTTGCAAGTTCCGTATTCCTGTAGGAGCATAGATAGGCACGCCAGTTACTGATAGTTATTTGTCTCTGTTTTTTTTAATCTAGAATGCATACCTCTCAATCTGTCAGAGCAAGAAATCTGGACAAAGCTAAAAATGATGGTTGGACAAAGGCCTAAAAATAAGAAAAGATTTTAAATATTGCTCCTGTAAACTCAGATGGTGGCTAGAATAACAGGTTTTGCATGATTATGTATTGTCTGAGGGATTTGAAGTCTGTAATTCAAATGTCTGCCATTATTTATTATTATTTAGTGACTTCAATCTTCACATCGGTATCCCACAATCCCGTTGGAGTGGTTGGGGTTACATGATTATGTATGCAAATTTTATGTTAATGAGTGTCCCGATTTTTGGCCAGTTGTACCTTCTTTTCATGGGCCTTTATCCAGATGTTTGATGTTTCCAGATTGAAAGGTATGCTCCAAACAACCAATTACAACTCTGTTGTCCCCCTTGTTTGTATAGCATGCTGGTTGTGTTTGTGATAGTCATATTTGTCTATCCTGACAGTTTACCACGTCATGGTAACAATTGGCACTCACGAATCAAGTTAGCACACACATACTGGAGTTTGCCAGGTAATGCTGTATAGTTATTCTCAGAAATTAACAACACAGCACATATAGTGACAAAGCCTGAATAAGATGTTACTTTGTCTACTGGGGCACAAGGTTGCCAGTGTTTAGCAAACGGGTCTCCCTACCACAGAAGCTGTGTTTTTAGCAACATTAGTTTAGATCTATATATTAACAGATTCTGTGAGAGCTAAATACAGATGAGGAAACAATATCTGAGGATTTGGAAATAAGAAGACGCAGTCACCAGCATAACATAATACCCAATTTGAAATCAGGAAAGGGAAGTAGGGGGCTCTTCTAACATTCAGTTTTCAAATAAATGTTTAGAAACTGAACTCATTCTCATCTCTAATTCCTTTTTTTGTATATTTGTTTGATATCCATAATTTCATATGTTATCATGACATTGCTTGATCGAGTAACTTATAAATGAATGGTAGTCAACATGTGGAAGGGCAGTGTATAAAAACAAAATGACACTAAGATTACTTTGGTAGGATATACTTCAATGAATATATTAGCTATTGTTTGTCACCTATTATGCATAATTCAATATTAATTCATATGTTCATTATTTAATCAGCTATGTGTTACTGAGGAATATCATGAGAAATGTCATTGGGGGGAATACATAGTTTTGTTCCACAGATGTTGTTACTTAGGCATTATGAAGCTATGTAATATTTCCATATTTATATCAATATTCCCAAAAGCAAATGACTCACAAACTGATACATGGTATCATCTTAACTGATGCTAAACAAATGCCAGTGATACTTGTAGTGCAACTTGTATTGCCTGAAAGATAAGGAATGTTGCTTATATAGTTAAATGTACAAATATGCATGTTCTTTTCATACTTCTAGAAATATCCTAAAACAAACACCCACAAAGAAATTGCTTGCCATCACATGAAGGCTTAAGTATATTTGAACAAAAGGCTTGCTAATAATATGTGTCTAGGTTCTGTGGTTTCCAAGGTATTAAAAGTTTGTTGAGAAACTTGAGGGAAAAATATTGAGCCTGTTTTTTTTCATTATCATACTTTAGTGCATTGATATAAAAGCTTTTAATCTATCGACATTGGCAAGAATAGTTATTTACCAAAAACATTATTCTTTGTAATTTTTAATAGCATTTACTGGTCCAAAAAGATTTATACTTAAGCTTTCTAATTTAATTTTTCCAAAAATGCTTCAGAAATGAAGACTGTATGTAAGCTGCTTGAGATGTAACATATCACAGCTGGTATTTGTGAATGGGTAAGAAAGAAAAAAGTTTGGAGTTTATTAAGATGACACATGAATCATCATCAGAGTCACGATGACAATGAGGCACATACTTGCCTTAATCTGAACCAGCCAAAAGGTAGCAGCCTCACCGGCTAGCTTTTAAATTAAACTAATGCAGCAATAGTATGATACAGATCCAGTACTGCTTGCAGGGTTCTCTTTTTGGGGAGTTCAGTACATTGTTCAACAAAGTCAGCAGCTCCATTAATGTTTCTTGACAAGTATATGCTTCCCTTCATTAAGGTCCAGCTGTTTATAGAGTAAAATGAAGACAGAATGAATGTCATAGTCAGGAGTGTATAATTCCACAAACAGCACTACATGGAAGCTTTCTAGAAGTATTTTTTTATCTCGCATGTCCCACAGAACGTGACTAAAACATCATTGCCTTCTACATTAACATTTATATCAAAGATCTAATGAATCTACCTTCAGTAAACATTTTATACATTTTATAATGTGACAGAATGGCATAACCATTTTAATAAAATTCAGATAGCATTAAGTGGTTGATATTATCAAATGTTTGCAACAAAAAATAGCCATATAAGTTAAAAGGCACCGGAGAGGAAGGAACCAATCTGCAATCTGTGAATTAAAGTTGTACAAATTGAAAGAATGTGTTATAACTGCATCATGTAACAGAATGCTTAGCTAAGCACTACAGTGTGGGCTGTACCTGGTTTGTTTTTAATCATAAAGACAACAGGATTTTTTCAGTCTTTCAGTAAGACTGCATCAAAGAAAATGTTTGTATTGTTAAAGGCATTAGCCACATACAGGTTAATACCATTTCTGCTGGATGACATTTTTCACATCTGCAATGTATTACTGCAGCATATATTGTTTCCTTTGTTCTCTTCTAAGATCTACATGTCAAGAATAACCTCAGTGGTATGTTTTTAACCCTGAAAAAAATATATAAGAAGGGAAGCAAGGCTTTTATTAAAAAAAAAATTAAGGTGAAAAGCAGGAACTGGAAAGTTTTCTGCAGCTACCTTTTTATCATGAAGCATTAAACAAAATACTATATCAAGTTCCTCATACTTGTAAATGCAAGGAAAAAGCTATAAATTTATAGTGAATGTGATATTTATCAAAATATTTTAGGAATGTGAAAAGTGCTTAATTTTATTCTATTAACACATTGTTACAATAAAATATGAAAAATGTTTTGGGAAAATGAGAAAAGCAGATAGTTATCTTTTTTATTTATTCTGTTTAATGGAGCCGCTCCCGCTACAACCACAATGTACCCTTTGGCATATCATAGTGTTGTCATAACACTCTTCCTTGGTCTCCACAACAAGATGCGCAAGAGATAGAGGCATCCTAATCTGGCACCTTCCTGACAAAAGGGATGGCGTTTTTTTTATGTTCAACTTACTCTTAACCCTATCCTCTGTGCATGGCATGCAATGATGTCAATGCAGTGTGTGTGTGTGTGTGTGTGTGTGTGTGTGTGTGTGTGTGTGTGTGTGTGTGTGTGCATGCACTCACACTGCCACATGTATGTTGCTAGTGCCTCCCCCAGATTTTTACCTCCCTGAACAAGAAACCTTGGCCTCCCCCAGGGGCTGCAGCAAGGCAGAAACCCTATCCTCTGCCCAGGATAAGTTGGCTAGCATTTAAGCTATCCAATTCACCCCAGCCACCATCTCTTAAAAATCAGCATTTTCAATGTCCAGGTATGCTATTCAAAAACTGACCCTCCTGGATCACTGTCAGTTATCTATACCTCAGCAAAAGGGAGCTGCTGAGTAAGCAGACACTCACCTTTGCTTGCAAATCTGAGTCAGGCCATGAAAATCAATACCAGTTTAGTCAACATTTCTTAGTTCCATATAAAGCAGTCATGAGTAAAACACAGCGGTAATGAGTAAACCTCAGTGGTAGCACTGAATACTAACTACTGCTGCTTAAATGAAACAGGTTCTGTTTAGTTGCATATATGCAGAAAAACTATGCAAAGTACTAAAGCTTGCACAATCTCAATGCAGACAGAACTCAGAAAGTAAAAAAATGATGCAGAAAAGAAGTGTGGAATGCATTATAGGGAACTAAATTCTGGCTTAAGTCCACAAAGCACAGTAAGTTGACTGAACAGACAACTCATGAAAACCTATTTTCCAGGGGTTATTTTGCAGAGACAGATTCCCCTTCATCTCTTTGCAATATAATTAATGTTGAGGTCACAAGAGCTTGAGGATAATTATGGTTTCCATAAATGAGTGTCCCATTTAGTCACCAAGTTTTGCAAGAGCAGACTTCACAAAACTGGGCTGCATTCAGGTAAACAGACACCACTGGAAAGTATACAGATATAAAGATCGCTCAAATATATTTTAATCAAATGGCTGGGGCAGTGCATTAGTGATGTGTGTGTCAGTATAACATTCCTTAAAACAAATATTTGTTACAAAAATTGTACTCAAGTTAAGGCAGTTGTTTGGTAATCTTTATAAATTACAAGTGAATGCAAAATTGCATCTGAGTTACACTGGGAACTAAGAAGAACCACCATAGTTAGCTACATTAGCACTCAGTGGGTCTTTAAAATTACACTAGTACTGTTTTACTAAATGGCAAAATCAGAATTTCATTACACATCAGAGCAAGAACAGAAACATATAAACAATTATGGTAATGGATGCAGAATTTATTACACAATAGTAGATAAAACAGCTTACTGCCTTTCTAGTACTAAGTCCTGTCAAAAATAGTTCTATATTTCAGCATCTATTTTGTTAATATTATATAAAAGCATGATCACCATTTCCACTACACATACTAAAATTTTCATTACAACATTTAGCAGCTATACAAACGCACACAAATACACACACACACACACACACACACACACACACACACACACACACGCACGCATACACATGCACACAAACACACACACACACACACACACACACACACACACACACACACACACACACACACACATGCAAACTCTGATCAAGTTAGACACATAAAAGATTGTTGAGGTTTAAACAATGATCAGTAGCTGCTGGTTACGGCAAATCTATTTTTTAAATGGTTGCTGTCTTCATCTTCCTATTTTCTCTTCAATAAACATCTGTCCAGTTAAATATATTCCCAAAGTCTGAAAGTCAGAGATAATCATCTGTGGTCTTTCAGCTGGAGTCAATATCTATTCAACTCTTGTCCTTCTGTGACTTCTTTCTAGCACTGTGGTACACTCAGATTTATCAGTATATCAGTGCAATGTATTAACCATTTTAGATTCACTTTTGGTTATGGAAATGACTCAGACCTCCTTCGCATAATTGAATGTATCCATGTTAAACTTAGCTATGACAATGCTGTACTTTGCTGATTGAGTTTTAATACAATAATCCACCAACACTTTCTAAGCAGGACTCCAGTTATTGCATTGTTTGAAGGCACTACCCAGTGGTTCAGCATCTACCTTGAAGGCTGTAAAATGGGATAATCCTACCTCCTCTTTGGTAGTCCCCTAGATGTTCCATATTCCTATGTACTTGACCAATGTCTATATATCCTTATTTGTGACTTGGTTAATTCGGTATGCTACAGGCCTAGACACTTTTCTGTACAAGCTCTACTTATGCATGGATTTAACTCTGTTCAGACCTTGTTGTCTAGCTCAGGTCTGTGTTTAAACATCCTCAAAATAGAATGTACGCTGCTTGAATATAAACCATTCTCTTCCTTTCCAGATTACATTTACTTTTTACCTCCATGAATTACTTGCCCACTGAGGTTGTGACATCTATAAACCTTCAAAGGGATCATGTTGAAGAATAAGAATACCCCCCCCCCCCAAAATGAAATCTGTCATTACAAAAAAGGCAAAGCAATCAGAAAATTAGAATGCATTATAGGGCTAAAGTTTTTATAAGCAGCTATAACAAAACCGCTACAGACCATGTTTTTGTCTTTTACATCCTTCATCTGTGCTTCTCATGTACCAGCTAACCTTCCCACAACCACCAGCTATAATCTTCAGCTAGCATAACAACACTGTTCTATGCTGCTAGTATATCTTCATTTTGTTCTCACCACTGTAATGGTTTTAATCAAACTTAAGTGGTTACAATTAGCTAATTATATGAAGCAAATCCAAGTACTACCAGTGGCTGATAGGTTGTTTTACTCTAATACATGCTCAGCATTTTCCAAATTCCTATCTTGGTAGACTCAGTTAAGACCACTGATCTCAGTGCAAGTCAAACCATCAAGAAGTAGACAAGGAAACTCAACCCACAGAGTCTACATAGCCAAACATTGGAATAAACTCATTTGAGCATACAGACACTTGCTACTAAACAAAGTGATTGGCCATTAACTTCCATTTAACCACTAATGATGAAATTGTAAGGTTACTTGACCATGGTACTCTCTACTTTTCCAACCTGCCTCTCCCAGTTTCATTTGACTTTCTACCCCATTTCTTATCAGTTCTATTCCTTCTCCTGTATTCATTTATTTCCTGTCTTCTCATTCTCAGCATTCATACTCTCACCATTATCAAACTGCTTGCAGTTCCTAACTTCTATTGTCTTCATTCTCCTGTGTAAGATATTACCTTCCTGCCTGATTGCTACCTTATTCATTCATACTCAGTCCACCTCCCCGCATTACATCTACACATTGTAATGAAGAATACGCAGTGCCAAGATAACCAGGTAACACACACACAGAAATACATATACACACACACAGCCACACACAGAACATTCACACACATAAACATGCACCCATACACACAAATACACACACACACACACACACACACACACACACACACACACACACACACACACACACATACATTCACACACACAGACACACACACACACACACACACACACATACATTCACACACACAGAACATTCACACACATAAACATGCACCCATACACACAAATACACACACACACACACACACACACACACACACACACACACACACACACACACACACACACACACACACACACACACACACACACACACACACACACATACATTCACACACACAGACACACACATGCAATCACACACACAGAAACACACACACATACACACACACACAGACAGACACACAGCTTCTTGCAATTCATCCATTTATTGAAGAATGACTCAAACCCCCAAACTGACATTGCACTGAAAGGTATACAATACTAATTGCTTACACTACATTAGTCCCTCTTTTACATAACACATCTGCATCCACATAATGCAACTTCACTTTTAATATATATATATATATATATATATATATATATATATATATATATATATATACATACATAACTTGATAACTATACTACACCATGTCTATGCTATGTAAAACATTCATCATAAAATTAGATTTATATAGGATAGCTACTCCACCTCCTTTCTTGGAGGTGCGATCAAGTCTAACAATGTTATATCCAGGTGGGGTAATTTCAATATCTTTAATAGATGGTTTTAGCCAGGTTTCTGATAAGCATAGAATGTCAAAGTTGTGTACTTCTAGTAGGGCGTGTATTTGACTAACTTTATTACAGATACTGCGTATATTTAGGTTTTTCCTTCCTACATACCACTTTAACCAACCCACCACTATCTCACTAAAGTCCTATACCATTACAGCCCCTTCCACTCTACCCCCTACTCCCACCACACACCCCTCTACAACATATCAGGAAACCCTACTTCACATACAATTATCTTATCATGTCTACAACTATCCTCCACTCACAACTTAAACTACCTATCACCTTCTTACTATTATTCCTTCTCATTACTACCTACTTCTTAACCTCCTATGAACACTCCTTAACTATTTCTCTCTCACTTCCCTCAAAACATACTAGTACACCTACAACATACCTACCTTCATCCTATTTACCTACCTCATCACAAACCATATATCTACGTCCCAAATACCATAGACTATTTCATTGTAAACTACTAAAAACTAAATCAAAGAAAGTATTTGACACATCTCTAAAACACATATCCAAAAACTATGGTCTACTACTCCATCTACTTCAGGACGGTGACATACACCCCAATCCAGGCCCTCAACCTACAACTACTGAAACACACAGTCACCATATAAAAGCTCTCCTTCCTCCATCAACTATAACTACAAACATACTATCCTTGGCCCACCTAAATATACGCAGTATCTGTAATAAAGTTAGTCAAATACACGCCCTACTAGAAGTACACAACTTTGACATTCTATGCTTATCAGAAACCTGGCTAAAACCATCTATTAAAGATATTGAAATTACCCCACCTGGATATAACATTGTTAGACTTGATCGCACCTCCAAGAAAGGAGGTGGAGTAGCTATCCTATATAAATCTAACCTGAAGCTTACTCTTCTTGACCTTGCTCTTACCCAAAACAATAATGTCGAAATAATCTGCTCTAGAGCTCAAATTAATACTACTAAATCAATAAACATCATTTGTGCTTATCTGCCTCCAGGAAATAATATCCCCACATTAGAACAACTTCTTGAACAACTCTCAAATTACCTCCCCAAGAAACACTACTTCTTGGAGACTTTAACATTGACTGGAAATCTTGTAACAATGCTAACCCTACTTCCCATTTAAACCTTTTTGGTTTCAAACAACTAATTGATAGTGCCACTAGAATAAATAAAACAAGCAAAAAGAAACCACCTTAGACTGGGTTCTTACAAACTCCCCTCACAAAGCTACAAAACTGGCATCCTTCCTGATGACCTTAGCGATCACTCCCTCACATATGTCATTAGAGCTAAAACTCATCAAAACTTACCTACCTCACATAGAACACTATATTCAAAGAAACAATTTAATCCCCAAAGATTTCAAACAGAACTCTCACAATACAATTGGACCCCTCTAAAGCACCTCTCTCTCAACAAAGCCATAGAATATTTCAACTCAGCATTCCTTACAATCCTAAACCACCATGCCCCAAGTCGTACCATTAGAATAAAGACCAGAACAGCACCCTGGCTTACCTCTAATACTAAACAAAAGATCAGGCTTAAAAATAAATCTTGGAAGAAATGGCGCTCCTCTAGAAACCCAACAGACTATCAAACCTTTAGAGAGCTGAGAAACAAAACCAAAAATGCTATTATTTCAGACAAAAAGAACTACTATGTAGAACTTCAGCAATCCACAAAAAGAACCAAAAGTTTCTGGTCTACTATCAATCATCTACTTACCCCAGGTAAAATAGTAACACCTAACCCACAGAATCTAGACCCTGATAATCCCTCTTTAATAGCCAATAACTTCAATAGCTTCTTTACTACTTCCATACAAACACTAGCAAGCCATTTATCCCCTGATGCTTCCCAACTGATCTTAAGTAACACCAACAACGTCATTCCTTCCCTTCAACTTCAACCCATACCCACCTCCTACATACAATCTCTCTTACAAAACTTAAACCCACTACCCCTCAGCAGATAAGCTTCCTGCTGAATTCCTTCAGGTAGCAGCAAAAGCTATAGCCTACCCTGTTTCGATCCTAATAAACAGATCCATAAAAGAAAGTGATTTTCCAGCAATCTGGAAGATATCACACATCATACCCTTACATAAAGGAGGCAAATCCACTGACCTCTCTAACTACCGCCCAATAGCACTATTATCTCCACTAGCTAAAATCATGGAAAAATGTATACACAAACAACTACTTAACCATCTCCTTCAAAATAACCTACTAGCAAACACTCAACATGGATTTAGACCCTCACATAGTACGACCACTGCACTACTTTCCTTTACTAACACAATAAACTGTAACCGTAATAATAACAAACTAACTGCTTCTCTTTTCCTAGACCTGTCAAAAGCCTTCGACATGGTCAACCATAAACTTCTCCTACACATACTAAACTCACTTGCCTTGGATTTTTCCTCCTTAACGTGGTTCTCATCCTACCTTGAAAACCGACAACAAGCAGTACTCTGGAAAAATTCTCTATCTGCTCTACTACCTATCTCCTTAGGAGTACCTCAAGGATCAATATTAGGCCCACTCTTATTCTCTATCTTTATTAATGATCTTCAATCATCTATCCATAACACTACCTGCATACAATATGCAGATGATTCTACCATCATCTGTACAGCTCCCACCCAATCTGAACTCCAGTCACTCACACAATCTACCTTTTCAACCGTTGAACAATGGTTCTCAAAAGATGTCTCCTTCTCAACTCCAAGAAAACAAAACTATTACTATTCTCACCTACCCACAAATCTCCTCAACTAAATTTTACTATTACTGCAGCTGACAATTCTCTTATCTCCCCAGACTCTACTACCAAACTGCTTGGTGTTACTATTGATAATAATCTTAACTATGATTGTCATATCAATAACACTATAAAAGCAGTAAATAAAAAGATAGGTTCACTGTACAGAATAAAACCCTTCCTTACTCCAGAAGCACGGACCACCTTAGCTCAATCACATCTTATCTCCACCCTACTGTATGCTTCCTCTATTTACACCAATCTCTCTAAAGGTAACCTGAAAAACTAACTACATCCTATCATAATATAGCCCGTTTGCCACAGCATCCCAGTACAGAACTCACCACTGTAATAACTTAAAACAATTACAATGGTTAGAACTACCTAACAAGCTTATCTATCAACAACTCTTAATTACACATAACATTCTTTATCAACCAACAAAAACACCAGCTCTCAGTAACCTCCTTACTCCCTACAAAAACTTGAAACAGTTGCGATCTGACGAAAAGATACAAGTCACCACAACTAGAATTACAAATTCAGCAGGTAACTGTCTATTTTCAAACTCCATAGGGAAAATATGGAATAACCTCCCCACACACATTACCTCACTAGACTCCTTTCAACTTTTCAAAAAACAACTTCTATTACATCTTAACAACTTCTGGCTCTGCTCCTGTACCAATCCAGACTAAATGACTTCTTCGCTCTTCAGCCATACCTCCCTACGTAAAAATCACTATCTTTCCCTGCTATTTCAAATGACTAAATTACTGTACTGTTCTAAAAAAAAAAAAAAAAAATATGAATATATAGCTTAGGCTATTTGTTTTTTACCTGTTTTTTTTCGCTGTATTTTCTACTACACTAAAATGTATGCATTGTTGCTTAAATGTTTAACCTTGTTTTAATTGTGGAGCTTTTCTCCCCGGGCCTCCACTGAAAATGGAAATTATCCAGCTAGACTAGCCCGGTCAACAAATGTAAAATAAATAAAATAAAATAAATAAAACTTGCAACAAATGCATCTGAAACTTTCATGTAACTGCTTACAGTCATGATATATGAGTGGGTCCATGATGAAATGGTGATATCTAGAGTATTTGCAGTCACTATTTAATCTGTTACAGTCACTGGTCTTGTTATTTCCAGTTGTACCGGAAGCATTACACTGGAAGTTTGAAGTTGCCATTATGAGCCCTGATTAATCTCCAGTATCTTTGTAAAAAACTGTATTTCTGACAAATTATGAAGATGTGTTCAGTTTGCTCAGTATACCTGCATGCCATCATTCTGTACCAACTGTGGTCTTGTTTAACTAGAATCTACTAGATTTGTAGCTAGCACTGGAATTTCATGACTGATATTGGCTTTCATGGAATCTGGATGCATTCAGAATACTTCTTTACCTTTAAAATGGAGGGACGTTGGTCTATTTTGCCATAGGAGAACTATTATATCTGTGGTCTGACTTCAAATATTTCTAATGCTGACTGACCAAAGCCAGATCACTCATGCAATAATGATAAATAACAATCTGCTTTCTTTGAATAGTCACATTTTGTAGAATATTCTTTCATGGCTGGACCATCCTTTCCACCTGTCCATCTGAGTGGTGGATGCCTTGGACTGGCTATGATACTGGTAAACTCCCATTAGTATAAACTCCTGACTAATGAATTATCTCCCATTCTAACACCATACATGTCCTTGAATTCCATAACTAGAAAACATAGACTTTAGGATTGACTGGCAGTGTCCTGCCACTGCACTATTTCAGGACACTTTGAGTAATAATCAATACATAACAAAAACACCTTATACTGAAATAGGTCTATTTCCTGTTTCAACCATTTCAAAGGAAACCGTTCCTTCATGAAATCTGTCCTTTGGATGGCATGTTAAACTGAAATCCCACCTGCCTGAGTTGGTGATTGCTCAGGTGAGTGGAGAGGATCCCAAAGCCCTTATCAAAATGTAGGGGTTGCTTTATTATATAAACACTTTATCATCTTCCTTTTAGTATTTATATATTCATTATATTTATAGTTGGTATCTATACATAACAATAAAGCACTTCTCATGTTTATCTTCCTAAATATATATAAAACCCATTTCATGCCCCCATCCATTCCACCATAACAATTTCTTTACATCCATAGTAGGTTTACTCAGAGGAAATGAGGAAAGTGTAGGGAAGGGCTTAATGGATTTTATGAGAGGTAACTGGGTATGGAATCACATTTTGGAATGTATTTGCTACCCTCTCACCTCCCTGTTTTTTGAAACATTGGGGATTGCATGGTTATAAGTTTGGGTATGCAGAGAACAGGGGCTGGCTTGTCCCTGTTGTTCCCCCTCTGTTGTTTGATGTTCATTTCAATGAACTGGGAAATTAAAGTGAGTTGTTGGATGCTGCTTGATAAGTAAAATAAGAGAGTGGAAGTAAGGATGCTGTTTATTTGGTTGGATGTTTAATTCAAAAAGTGGCAAATGAAAGTGCGCGATGGCATGCTGCTTGATAAGTAAAATAAGTGAGCGAGGGAAAGGATGCTTCTTATCTGGTCAGGATGAGCAAAGTCATGCTGCCCTACTTAACAGTTATATGGAGTTTATGGTGTGATTAATAAATTAAAATATTGGTCAAAGTTATGGTTATAGAAGTTTAATAAAGGTTGTCAAATGTCATTTGGTGTGATGTGTGTTTACTGAAGGGGACCAGGACAATCTTCGTTACCTTCTTTTACAGCATTCTCTAACTATTTCCACTCAATTCTTTTTCCCAGTTTTTCCACTACCTCCTTTTTCATCTTCTTTACTTTCCATACACACCATCACATTTTTTCTCATACACATTATGTACATGCATTTCAACTAAATCCATAATTTCCTGTTGTTTATATTTTAACTGCCCTTTTTCATCCTTTGTTACGTTATTTTTTCCCTCATTACTTCTCAATTTCTTACCCAAAAATGGGGAAACATCTTCTTTTCTCCCTTTCAAATAATGTTTTTGTCTAAATATTATCCTTTCTAATTTTTCTTTATTATATTCATCTAATTTTGTTTCTTCTTCAAAAATTTTCCCTGCCCCTTTCTCTACTATGTTTTCAAAAATTTATTTTTGCTTAATATATATTTTCCTTCTTCAATTCCTTTCGCTGTCTGATTTTATGTATATTTTTTAAACATTTCTTTACTCATCAATCTACCATTTTGTTAAACTGCCATAAAATGGCTTCATTGTCATATGATCTTCCCACAGTTGCCCTCTTTCTTTTTTGAGACATTCCATTCCTACAATATTTCATGTAAGTCTTTTTATTCCTTTCCACCTTTTATTACATTTTCATTCTCTCCTATTGCTGCCCAGTACAGCTCAATGATCTGAAAACTTTACTTCTCTCTAATTCCAGCTTTTATTTCTTTCATGTCATCTGGAAACAAAATATAATTAATCTCTTTTTTAAGTAGCCCGTTATAAGTATATTCTATCACTTTACCTATTCTTAACTTACCATTTTTACAACCTCTCGCAGCATTTTTCCATCTCATACTACTTATTTATTTATTTACTGGGAAAATCTGACTGGGCCAGAAGCCCATTTTCAGTGGAGACCCGAGGAGAAAAGCTCCACAGAAATATAAGCAAAATACAATAATTAGCTAGTACAATAGCATACATATAGTAAGATGCAGAATACACATCATCTAGTTAGTCTATACAAAGAAGTATTCCTTACAGTTTACTAGCAGATACAGGTTCAAAAAGAAAAGCACAAGCATTTCAGTAAAGATCACTGTGAGAAAACTAAAATTAGTACTGTGTACATATTAAATAATAGTCATAAACAGATATATCTTTGAGTAGTAATGACACTGAGGAGAGGGAGAAAATGAGTTAAGGAGTAGACAGTGTGTTGAGAGAGTTATAGATATCTTGTCAGTCAGGTATGGCACAGGAGCAGTGCCAGTTTTTGGATAGATGTGTAAACAGTAGTTTGAAACTGGTAGATTCAGGTGTGTTTTGGTGGGTGTGAGGTAAAGATTTCCATAATTTGGCAATTTGAGTGAAGAATAGGGATTTACTGTGAGTGTTGTTAGCTTTGTTTACTGTGAGATAGTTTCTGTCTGCAGATCTCAGATTTAGTGGGCATGAGTAGGGATCAATAAGTTCCTTGTGGGATGGGAAAGTGTCAGGATGGAAGATGATATTGTGTGTGAATTTTAGTTGGTAGAGATGGAGAAGGTTAGGTAGCTCGAGCCAATTTAATTTATGTAGAGCAATACAATTGTGGGTTTGGTGGGGAAGGTTGGCTGTGAAGCGGGCTATTTTGTTGTACCAAGTTTCCAATTTAGTTAAGTCTGATCTTTTTAAGTTGGTAAAGGGGGGCAAAGCATATAGAAGTGTAGAGAGGAGGAAGGTTCTAAATATGACTAGTCTGGTATTGTCAGTGAGGAATGGCTTGCTTCTGTACAGTGAGCCAAGTTTGACGTGAACTTTCCTCAATGCGGTGGCTATGTGTTGGTCAAATTTGAGTTTGTTGTCATTGTGAAGATAGAGGAAGGCTGTCAGCCTAGCCAGAAAGAATTTTGTAGATAATTCTATCATTTGTAAATATTAATATAAGCCACAGGCTTGTTTTCTTAAATGGAAGAAAATGGTGTTAAATGTGGAACTGCAAAAATGTAACAACAGTGCACTCTGCTGTAGGAAAGCTGATAAGTCAAGCATTGTGTAATTGTTTGATCACAAAACCCAGAGCTGAGATGTCTGGATGAAGGAATTCTTGCTTTTGTTTTGAGACTAGGGTTAATTGCTAGAATTTGCATGTATAATGTATTGTACTGCTGTAGCTTCCTGACCAGGTGCAAGATCAAAAGGGCTGTTACATGTTGAGCTTCTGCTAGCCTGAGAAACAGAAAATAATGATGTAATCTGAAATGAGTCAGTGGTACTGTGTTACCAATTTAATGACAGAGAGACTCAGAGCATTTTTGCATTTGTCTTGAGAACATCCAACATCACCAGCACTCTCCCTATACTCTATATGTAAGTTTATTTTAGAACTGTATTTTCTCTTAGATATAGCTAGGAAATAGGAAGATTAGATTATTTTTTATGTATTGATATCAGAACTTTTCTACTGTATTATTTTAAGTAATTTTGATAGTTTCTTTCATATGTTTGAGATGGTATGTAAACAGTATGATGTTGATCAAAGGCCCTGGATACGGTTCCTGACACCCTACTCCATGGTAACACTGTAACTGTGTTGTCTAAACTTGCTGATCATGACTTATTTGATTGTACTGCTGTTAAGAATTGCTTGTTAGAATATTTTAAGTTAACACCTGAAACTTATAGGAAAGAATTTTGTGAGCATAGACGCATGGCAGATGAAAGTGTGTGTGAATATGTTGCTGAACTGAGCACCTATTTTCATAGGTGGGTGAGTGGATGTCAGATCACCACTTTTGAATGGCTGGCAGACCTTTTGGTGAGGGAACAAGCCAGCACTTTGCCTGAGGACATGAGGATCTGGTTATCTGATTGACAATATGCTACTTCAGATGAGTTGGGAAGAAGCAAGACCTTTACCTAGCAAGCAGGGCATCCCTGCACAGGAAAGGGACTCCCAGTACTGCTCATGGTTCTAAAGGAACCCATGGTGGGCAGCTCAGACCGCCCCAACAGAATCTGCCAGTAACAGGGGAAGCCACTACTCAAGGTACATGTCCAGGACCTAGGGTTAAATGTTTTGAATGCAACCAGTGGGGCCCTGTGGCATACAGATGTCCATGGAGGCAAGGTGGGAAACAAAAGGTGAGAGAGCCAATAAGTGGGAAAGACAAAATGCCAATAATAGGTTGTCTTGAGACAACAGGGGTACTGAACTACCATCCTGCAGATGTCTTGATAGGGAAGCATTTGGATGAGGCAGTACTATGTGCTAATGCAGTTATATGCAGTCAAACTTCAAGACAAGCATGTGGGTCTGGTAGCCTGGGGAGACCCAGACAGACCGCATACTTGCAGCCAGGACTGGTGAGGTGGTTACTTCAGGGAGGGAGCTACTTTATAGCAATGAGACTGAAGGTGAGCCACAGCTGCATGTGGGTACTGGTGTTCCCTTGGACAGAGTGACTGCAAAGGTAGAGATGTGTAGTAGTACCCAGGCTGACAGTGAGGAACCACTTTCAGAGGATGCCAGACTTCCTGTGGAAGGGGAGCTGGGAAGGGTTACAAAGAGAGAGTTGAGACAGGCTCAGGTCTCAGACCCTACATTGCAAGGCCTGAGGCAGGTAGCTGGTGGGGCACCTGATTCTCAAGGGAAGAGGGAATCTGTATACTGGGACAAAGGGTTACTGTCTAGAGAGTGGTCGCCTGAGGGAGGGCTAGAAGGTGAGAGGGTATTGCAGTCGGTAGTGCCTAGAGCCTACCATCTGGCACTTCTAGCCATAGCCCATGATATTCCCTTTGCAAGTCATATGGGCATAAAACGCATGGAGACATGTTATGCAGAATATCTATTGGCCTGGAATTTCCAGAGATGTAACTAGGTGCTGCAGGACCTGTGAGCAGTGCCAAAAGGTAGGCAAGATAGGAGACAAGGTGAGAGCTCCTTTGATGCCTTTGCCTGTGACTAAGGAGCCATTTCAGAGGGTAGCTATGGATATTGTGGGGCCTCTGAGTACCCCAAGTTCCACAGGGGAAAAAGTATATCCTAGTGATAGTAAATTATGCTACAAGATTCCCTGAGGCAGTGGCTTTGTCCTCTGTTGAGGCAGAAAAGGTGGCAAATGCGTTGTTAGAGATTTTTAGAAGGGTAGGTTTCCTAAAAGAAATACTGACTGACAGAGGTGCCAATTTCATGTCAGACCTGCTGGCTTGTCTGTGGAAGTACTGTGGGGTGAAGCACCTGAAGACCACCCCTACCATCCCCAGACTAAAGGTCTTGTTGAGAGGTTAAACTCTACAATCGAGTCCATGCTATGGGCATTTGCAGACTAGTTTAAGAGGGAGTAGGACAAATATTTGCTGCATCTGTTGTTTGCTTACAGAGAGGCTCCCCAGAAATCCACAGGTTTTTCACCCTTTGAGTTGTTGTATGGGCATAGGGTGAGGGGACCTCTAAATTTAATTTGTGATGAGTTTGAAGGGGAGTGCGAATCTCACAAGGAGTCTGTTGTGGCATATGTCCTAAACCTCAGAACAAGGCTGAGGGAACTCATGGGCTTGGCCCAGGAGAACCTGGCAGAACCCCAACAACAAAAAAGTTATGGTATGACAGGAATGCTCGAGCTAGAGAGTATGCTGTAGGGCAGCAGGTAATGGTTCTCATCCCTGTCAGACACACCAAGCTGCAAGCAGCTTGGGAGGAACCCTACAAGGTGGTAAGAAAGGTAAGTGATGTTAACTACATGGTGTAACTGCTAGGCAGGAGGCAGGGGCACAAGTTGTACCATGTTAACATGATGAAACCATACCATGATAGGGAGGCTCTTGTGCTGAGTATTTGCAGTGGCTTGCAGGAGGAGTCTGAGGGATATCTGGTGACTGATCTCCTCAGTGAGGCTCGGACTGACACCTCAGTAGAAGGGGTAGCAATGTCCCAGCAGCTATCTCCTACCCACATTTGAGAAATCCGGGCAGGTATACAGGAGTTTGGAGACATGTCACTGGGAAACCAGGGTGCACCCACCTGGTGCAGCACCAGGTGGATACAAGACCCCAAAGGTCTATTAGGCAGGACCCTTATAGGGTGCCTGAGAGAGTCAGACTCTGAGGGAGGAGATACAGGAAATGTTGGAACTAGAAGTAATTCAAGAGTCCAACAGTCCCTGGGCCTCCCCAATGGTGCTGGTGCCAAAGAAGGATGGCAGTACCAGGTTCTGTGTGGACTACAGGAAATTAAATAGTCACACAGAGTCAGATGATTACCTCATGCCTAGGACAGATAAGGCCCTAGAGCAGCTGGGTGGGGCTAAGTATCGTACAATCATTGATCTTACCAATGGTTACTGGCAGATGCCCTTGACTTCCTGTGCTAGAGAGAAGTCAGCCTTTGTGACTCGTTTTGGCTTGTAAGAGTTCACAAAGATGCCCTTTGGGATGAAAAATTCCCCAGCGACTTTCCAGAGGCTGGTAGAGCACATCCTAGCAGGAGCTGGAGGGTTTGCCCTTGCTTATCTAGATGACATTGCCATCTACAGCTATTCCTGGCAAGAGCACCTTCAACATGTCAGGGAAGTGCTGTGCAGACTACAGAGGGCAGAGTTGACCATTAAGGCCAGCAAATGTTTAGTGGGTATGGCAGAGGTCTCCTACCTGGGACATAGAGTGGGGAGTGGTAATATCAGGTCAGAACCTGCCAAAGTGGAAGCCATTCAGGCACGGCCTGCACCTGTTACCAAAAAGCAGGTGAAGTCATTCTTAGGGACAGCAGGGTACTACAGAAAGTTCGTACCTAGTTATAGTACTATAGCTGCTCCCCTCACAGTCCTGACAAGGAAGAAAAGGCCAGATAAGGTAGTGTGGACCACAGTATGTGAGCAGGCATTCCAGAAGCTTAAAGAAGCTTTGGGAGGTCCTACTTTGTAAGCCAGTCCAGATTGCAGCAAAGAATTTGTTGTGCAAGTGGATGCTATGAACTATGGGGTGGCAGCTGTATTTAGCCATATTTCTGCAGAGGGAGAAGAGCACCTAGTGGCTTATCTCAGTTGTAGGCTCCAACCCAGGGAGGAATGCTATGCAGCTGTAGAAAAGAAATGTCAAGCCATAGTGTGGGCAATGCAAAAACTTCAGCCTTATCTGTATGGAAGAAAATTCACTGTAGTGACAGATCACAATCCCCTAACATGGTTAAACAGAGCCAGCCAGCAAAATGCCAAGTTGCTAAGATGGAGCCTAGGATTGCAAGCATATGATGTGTCAGTGCAGCACCACAGTGGGAGTAGCAATACCAATGCAGATGGGCTCTCAAGACAGAGAATGGGGTAAGGTATACTCAGATAAACCTAACCCTCTCAAGCAATGTTTCTCAAGGGTCACTTGAAAAGCTAGCTTGAGTTCTCTGAGGGGGGGATATGTGAAGATAGAGGAAGGCTGCCAGCCTAGCCAGATAGAATTTTGTAGATAATTCTGTCATTTGTAAATATTAATATAAGCCACGGGCTTATTCTCTTAAATGGAAAAAAATGGTGTCAAATGTGGAACTGCAAAAATGTAACAACAGTGCGCTCTGCTGTAGGAAAGCTGATAAGTCATGCATTGCGTAATTGTTTGATCAAAAAACCCAGAGCCGAAATGTCTGGATAATTAATATGTGATGCCCGTGCAATGCCCAGCAATCAAGGAGCCTTAATCCTCACCACTAGCACCAGTGAGGGACATCCACATAGGGGAGGATAACAAATACACACAGTAAAGTTCAATTTCCATTTAAGAACACACAGAGATTCCAGTGAATCTGGGACTGGCTTCTCCCTTTCTCTCCAGATCTCCAATAAGACTCCCCACTGGCACAGCTATAGGGTCCAGATCTCAGCCTAGTGGTCAAGCTAAAACCTCCAGCACCCTCTCTGTCCAACCAGTGCTTCATGTCCCTGCCCAAGTAGCTCACACACACACACACACACACACACACACACACACACACACACACACACACACACACACACACTCTCACTCTCTTACCCTGAGTAGTGCTCGGCCTCTTCTGTTTCATCCTCATGTTGCTGCTCTTGTCATTAATCCCGGGCCCGGCTCCGTTTCAGGGCTCGCTGTATCCCCCAGACTGCTACCGCCATTAATCCCGGCTCCGTGGGCTCGCTATACCCCCGGCCCCTTTGCTGCTGCCATTAATCCGTTTCAGGGCTCGCTGACTATATCCCCACCTCTTCTGTTCCCCATGTTGCATTCCCGCCAATAACTTAACCGCCAGTCAGCCAGAAATGATGATAAGAGCTCCTTGAGCTCAATTCCGACTGGCTGGTAGCCTGACGGTGCTGATGTCATCGCACACGTGATGACGTCAGCTCCGACAGTGCGAAAATTTTAAAAAAAGAAAAGAAAAATCGGAAATGAAGGGGTGCCACTCGGGAATCGTGGGACCCCTTCATTTTGACTCCAAAACTTGGTAAAAACAAAGTAATTCGGAATGGTTGGGAGGTCTGAACCTCACCCTCACCCCCATCCTTTCCTCATTCTCTTCCACCCTTTCTTGCATAAAAACTTGTTCCTCCCCATCATTTTCCTCAATTTGTCTGTCTTCATTAATTTGTGGACAATCAAACCAAAAAAAGCTCCTGACTTCCACATCTCATAAAATATGGGTTACAGTTTTTTTCTAGAAAGTCTAAATTCCCCATGCTGTTCACACCTTTTTTTTAAACAATCCTGGATTAAATGTGATTCATCAAAAAAAAAAAAAAAAACATTCTTTTGGCTGCCCCAGTACTTAACACTCATTTTTTCCTATTAGTATCACATTAGACAGATGATGTAACTTGTTTTTTCTGTTTTTGAAGTTATATAATACTCCCACCCCTAATCCATACTTTTCTGTCATCCACAACATTTTAATATCATGCACACCCTGACAGAAGCTTAGAAAAAGCATTTTTAATTAATTCTCTTCTATCTCAGTTGAGCTAAATTGCAACAACAGCTTTCTTTTTAACTGTACATTTAATTTTGATAACTATAGTCCTTCCAAAGAAATATGTTACTTGTCTTTTCACATACTTTAACAAATGTATCTGCAAATGCAAGTGTCTCAAAAGTTATTTCACAAAAGAGTTCAGTTCCTGTATGTATTAATGCCCTAATATCAGACAAACTGAATCCTAAGGGCATAGCAACATTGTCTAAAACACAGTACCTGTTTATTTGCTGCTCATGCTTTGTTTTCAGTTACACCACAGGCCTTTTCCTCCAGCTCCCAACAGCTCCAGTCTGTCTCTTCTACACCTGCACATCCTTTTCTTTCTACAGTCTTTCATGGGAACCAACTACTGCTGCTGCAAAAGTCTTTACTCGGGAAACACTGTTGGCAGAGTCTCTCAGTTTACTGCTCTCTGTTCCATCTTCATGAAACCAAACACAGAGCATGTCCTTAAATTCAGTCACTCCACTGGCCAGACATGCTCTCTCTGTAAGCACAACATAATTTATAGCATCCTTCAGTTTTTCTGTTATCTCCTCACTGTCAAATATTTTGTCCATTAACACACTCCACTGCCTGTTTTCTAATTCTTCTGGTTCTGTTTCTGCCATCATTTTTCATAAAACAGAATCATCAAGACCCCCAGATGCCACAATATTCACCTCCAAAAAGTAACAGTTTCTTTTTTCTTCTTGTCCAGTTCATCTCCAGTCACAGCCTCCATCTTAGATTCGCTGATCACTAGTAAAAGTCCTCTGGCGCCACCTAGCAGACACCTCACAAGGTGTATAGGTCCTTTATTTATACATAAAAATAACTGTTATTTACAGAATATTTACACATTTACAAATACTTACAAAGATCTATATATATATATATATATATATATATATATATATATATATATATGTGTGTGTGTGTGTGTGTGTGTGTGTGTGATGCCCCTGCACTGGCCCAGTAATCAAGGAGCCTCGATTCTCACCACTAGCACCAGTGAGGGACGTGCACATTGGGAGGATGACAAGTATACACACAGTAAAGTACAATTTCCCTTAAGAGTACACAGAGAGCACAATCAGTCTGGGGCTGGTTTCTCCCTCTTTCTCCAGATCCCCAATAGTACTCCCCACTGGCACAGCTATAGGTTTAAGATCTCAGCCGAGTGGTCACGCCAAAACCTCCAGCTGGATGTTTGTTCAACCAGTGCTTCATGTCCCTGCCCAAGTAGCTGACACACACACACACACACACACACACACACACACACACACACACACACACACTTTGAGATTTGATTTATATACAAACACACAGACACTTCTGGGGAAGGCTGGCACAGGTTCACTAGCTATGCCCCCTTCTGCCCAGACTATAAGGTGGTACCAGCTACCACCAACCACTACTTATCAGCTACTATAAGGCCCTTACAAAGGGTGACCAATTCTACTGTGTAATGTTACTATTATCCAAATGGTAAGTGTGACCAAGACTTTTAAGGCTATTTAGGAGTGGCCTATACTGTGTCACCAAATACATACACAAGTTCATAGGGTCATAGGTTAGTACTAGGCTAATTGCCCTTGTGGGCCATTTTAAGCCTAGCCAATTACCCCACGTGAGAATTAAACCCTGCACCTTGTGTTTGCCAGGTAAACACCTTAACCATTATGCCATCCTCCCACCTATCTAAGAGCTTAAATATCTCTAAACAAACCAGCCACAATTAATAGGTTTACATATATTTAATAATAAATAATAAAAAAACAAGACAATATTCAATAACTCAGCACAGAAATATTATAAAACAACATTGCAGGACAGTCTCAAATGAATACAGAAAACATCTAACTGATCTTTACTATATTCTTATCTATTTTTAAATGAAATACTATACCTAAATCTTACTTACAGAGAAAGGCAAATGCAGATGAGAAGTGCTGAAGATGGATGTTTTTAGGTCCAAAGACAAATACAAAATGCACAGACTTTCTCTGAGAGCTAGTTCTTAAATTAATAACAACACATTACTGCTGGGTCATCTGGATGACATCACTATTTGTCACTTGCCTTCATTTCCCAGGCTAACAGATACCAACAGAATTTAACATTTCTCTATGAAAAATATTTATCTCTCAGAAGTTTGCCTAGAAAGGGAAGTCGTAAAACAGTAACACTTTTACATTTCAAATCTGTAATTATTTCTGTTTCCAGACAATAGAAAGAAACATCTAGCTGTAGACATCCTGTCTCCTAGCTGCCTAAAAACTGAGATAAAAACAGTCATAAAACTCTTTGTTTTTCTTGAGGGTTTGCTAGTTAACTCTGTATATTCCAGCC
This sequence comes from Protopterus annectens, assembly GCF_019279795.1. NCBI lineage: Eukaryota > Metazoa > Chordata > Ceratodontiformes > Protopteridae > Protopterus > Protopterus annectens. The sequence goes on along the minus strand of NC_056735.1, from coordinate 265,972,697 downwards.
TCTACCATCAAAACATACATTTTTATAGGCATATAGTTTATATACATTTATGTTCTTTTCCAGTAGGGTAACCTGTGGTTACATTCTTAAAGCACATAACAGTTCAACACAGACTTCTGCACCAATAGTTTAATATCAATATAACATACAGTTTTCTTACATTTATAAGACAAGCATATGAATCATATTAATATTTCACAAATGCCATAGGATTATTTACAAAATTCCAGCTAGCTGGGCTGGCAGCCTCACAGTACATATGTATATAAATATGTTTACACAATAATAATAAATTTTCAGCCCTATTAGACCCCCCACTCCTTTATCCATAACCACCACCTGCTTTTACTTAATATTGTTGCTAAAATCCATTTACCATTAAACATAATTTAACTTATTCTTTTCATTCTATACCATAAAATATAAAATAACTTTTTTTCTATTCTTTTAACACATTCTTTACTTCTCTTTTTTAATATCAATATTTAGTCATATCCACTTTTATTTTATCCACTTCTTTTATATCTTCAAAAAAGTCTTCTTTATATAGGTTTCCCACAACTTTGTTACTCTTTTACATTTCAAAAACACATGTCCTGTACTTTCTTCTTCTTGACAATGTAAACATAGTCCAACACTTTTCTTCATATATGACATATTTCCTTTTAATGACAATTATCTATTACCATTACTATTGCTTCTTTCAAATAGAGAAAAAAGTTCATCAGGTCACTGGAGGCAAGTTTGAGTCAAGTTAAAAGTTCTTCCTTGCTTGTAATTACTCAAAGGCACAATATTACTATTTATAACTACAGTTCCTTTAAGGTGACTGATTAACTTTTTTCTCTATTTGAAAGAGGCTTTACATTCATCCCTACTCCAAAATTCAACCTAGCTGATAGTTTGATTGAGTTAAAACTATTTATTAGGAAAAGTAACTTAGCTTTACAACACCAGCAGGTTGAACAGAGAGAAGCCATTTAAGGCCTGGTGGTTATTCTGATTATTTAAACCTAAAGAAAAAAGTATAGCTATGCCTACACCCCACCCCATTGTACAAATGTATGTGAACAAGAGCTTTATAAGTTTTATAGCGAGGGTAAAATGAAGGACAAGAAGTTCAACCTTACTAGGGATGTACATACCTTTTTAGAAAATCTTAAAAGGGACTATCACATTAGATTTATGAAACTTGACAAGGGTGGGGGTGATATTTGACAACCACAAATACAAGGAGGAGATGTTAAAATTGTTGAATAACAAAGAGGTTTATGAAAGGGTCTCCACTAATAAAGTTAACACCTCATATAGAAATATAGACTATTTTCTTGAAGATGAACTATTGCAGCATGGGATGGACCTTAATACATACATGTTGTTAAGGAATCAGCATCTAAAAATACCTGTTTTTTTTTTTGGCATTCCAAAATTGCATAAAAATTTAGCTCAACCACTGTTTAAGCCATCTGTAGCAGCAGCTGGTGCCAAAATTCACCACTTTACCTTATTTGTAGATAAAGCTCTAAAACCATTTCAAAACACCCCAAGTCACATTATTAGAGATTCTTGGGATTTCTTGGGAAGAATTAAACATGAGTATTGGAGCAAGGACCTCACATTTTTAATCTTCGATGTGGTAGACCTTTTTCCCGGTATACCTCAAGAAGAGGATTTAGACATGTTTAATGAGGCATTGTTAAATTTGGAATTTTTTGACCCTGGAAAAATCAGACTTATTATGGAGTGTATGGAAATTGTCCTTGCTAACAATTATGTGTGGTTTGAAGGTAACATCTTTAGACAGAGAAAAGAGGTGGTAGTGGAGGCAGCTTGTGCCCCCATTTTTGAAAACCTCGTTATGCTGACATGGGAAAAGGAGTTTGTGCTGCACTCCCTATTCTAGGAACATATACAAATATACTTGGGGTTCCTTTATAATATTTATTTTTATTTTATGGAGTAGAGACATCCTACAAATTGAAGTTTTATGGAGTATATCAACAACTCTTCCTATTTTTTAAGATATACACATCAAATAGGAAAAGATACTATCAACTACCAAGATGTTACCCTAAGTAAAAATAATAAGGCTTTTATCTCTAATATATTATCCAAAACCCACACTTTCTATTAACTACTTTTATTCTGCCAGTGCCCACCCTCTTTTTCAAAAGAAGAGTTTGGTGAGAGGCCAATTCATTAGGTTGGCTAGGATGATATCTAGTAAAGATACATTTGATGTAGAAAGGAAAAAAACTTGAAAAAAAAAGTTTTTTTAGAAAGGGATTATCCACATGAACTGGTAAAAAAACATCACTGATTATGTTTATGACAACTGGGGAAACAAATATAAACCTTTACTGGGAGAATGTTTAACAGGTGTGAAGTTGAACAATACACATATACTCTCAGAAAAGACTAATGGATATTTGAGAGAGTTTTTTAGAAGAAGATTTGGACAAGAGAGAATTTACAAGGACCCTGGTTTAGAATATAGTGCAGGATCCACTATCATTAAGAATACTGTTGAAAAATATTGTGGGCTTTTGACCTCTGATGAAAATGTGAAAGAAGTGGTGAGGAACAGACCTTTGTTCACCTATAAAAGAGCCCCCAACTTAAAGAATATTTTGGAAAATAACACAGCCAGTAAGGGATACAAAATGGGTACAAAAATGCAGTAGCTGTGCAACGGAAACACATTTTAGAACTATCAGTTGTTTACTTGAAAGATGCAGCCAAGACTATTATATATCCTAGGTACGGAAATTGCACTAACAAAGGAGTAGTCTATTTAGCTACCTGTAGTACATGCCTAGCTTTTTATGTCAGGAAAACAGAGTGATATCTTATAAAGGGAATTTATGAGCATGAGTATGAAATAGGAGCTAAAAATATCAACAATATAGACACTCCATTAAATGTTGTAACTATAAAGGGTTTTTGTTTTATATATTAGAGAATGTGACAAGAAATCCAAGGGAGGGCAGCATGGAAAGATCATTTGGAGGCAAGGGAGTTATAGTGGCAATTAAAGCAGGATGACACACATTATCCAGGAATTAATGACAACTTGTCCCTTGTTCCAGTGTTAAGAACATGAACTGTTAAATACTAGCATTTGTTCTTGTTGCTGTTTGTTCTTTGGTGTTTTGTTTTAGAAATTATGTATATGTTTGTGGTGTGTTTCACAGAAAAAAATGTCATTCAGTGGTAGAATCCTTGTCTACCATGTGGGAGACCTGGGTTTTATTCCTGGCCAATGACAAGACAAAATGGTATTTAAATAAAGTTGAGTTTTATATGTTTATTGCTGATTTTAAATATTTTACCTGTGTGGTATACCCTTAAGACTTGATTGCAGGCTTTTTACACTATGGGGAGATTTATTTAAAAGCAGCGCTTGACTTGTGATCTCTGTATCAACTGCTCAGTCAGCACAATCATTTAAGGGCAGCACATAACATCACATTCTCTTTCCCTGCTTACTGTTATACCAAGGTGTAAATGTGGTTAATCACAGACCTTAGACTCTAGCTTTCATAACAGAAGAATAGATGAAAAAGAGAAAGGTGCTCAGGATGGAGCTCTGTGGGTCACCGTACAGATTATAATCCAGCATTTGTAGTCAAATGACCTGTGCTTGACCAACATTGCCATTCTTACAATAACATGGCCTATGTTGATGAGTAGCTGGCAATCTAAGGCTGCAACAGACATTATCACTGTTTCAGTAACTAATGTCATTAGCTTACCTAGTGTCCAGCAAGGTCAGATGTTGTGCCTCATTTGTGAAGATTATAAAAGCCTTATTTTTGGAGTCTCCATATTCACAGTGATTATTAGTAATGCTATATCACTGAGAGCAGTAGAATGTGGGAAATTAGTCGTGGGCAGCAAGAGAGGCTTATGTAGGTTATGATACCACAGCCAGGAGCCTCTTCACTAGTGAGAAAACAGGTTTGCTGGTGGAGCATCTACTAACCCAAATAAAAAGGAATAAATGTGTCAGAAGGATGAAAAGCAAAACACACAAGGGAGGCCATAAGGATTCTAATATGTAATAAAATTTAAAAAATGTAGGAGTCAAAGGACCACATAAAAAAGGTGAGTTTAGGACAGAGAGCATGCAAGGAGGGTGAGGTGGGGCAAAGAGCATGAAATTAAGGCAAGGTGGAGGCAAAGACCTACAGATGCAGAAACTACATTTTCTATCTTCAGAACCTTGGAAGTGGTTCTAGTCAAACATGAAATGGACAAAATAAGCCATATGCTAAACATGTTTACATTCTAAGGTTTGACCTGCTAGAATTCTAAATTTGAGCTTTTACAGGTCTGTACATACCATTACCTAGCCTGCAGTGATTTATCTATAAATACATGCCATCCAGCCAACAAATAATAACTGGGTAGCACTGTAGTTTAGTGGGTAACATTTCTGCCCAGACCTCTCAGTTGTCCCTGTTTTGAAGGGACATTCCTTTTGTCAAGCCTGATTTATCCCTGTCCATGATGTACCTATTTTTGAAGGTATGTCTCTATTTTCAGACTTGATTTACCCCTTAACACAATTGTTTAAACTCCTCTCATCAGAGGTGATTTTTGAAGTTGTCTAGTACGCAGAAATTCACCCTCCATGAAAAACATAGTAGTGGCATCGATTATTTAAAAGAAAAAGGGTACAAATCTTCCATCTCCCTTTTTCAAAAGCAAAAATAAATGACTTTGAGTGGTAAACTTTTTCAGTAGTCTTCATTAAATGCTACAGATTTTACACTGTGTCTTCTATAATGTTCTTATATTTTTCCACCGTTTTTGCCACTCTGTGTTATAAGAATGTTTTTAAGAAGTATCCTACATTCCTACTGGACATAGAAATAGTTATGTGCTATTTGGTATTCAAAGTTTATGCTAATTAGATGTTCACATTTTTGGCTGAATGTACCCATTTTTCAGTATCCATTTCTGCTTCAAAGCTCAGTGTCCAGTGTTCAGTTCTGACCTCCAGGATTCAGTTAATGTCTGCATGAAGTTTATGTACTCTCTTCATACCTGCATGGGTTTTCTCCTGCTACTCTGGTCTCCCTCTACTTGGTAAATTGCTGCTTAACTCATTGTTTTAAACTGGACATGTGCACATTATATTTAACCCTAAAATTCTGATCCATTCAAGGCCAGTGCATTAACCTGTTTAATAAATGAACAATAACACTTACTAATCTAGAGTCATTCCCGTACAGTCACCAGGTTAACAAGGACTGATATCAGAGAATAGGCAAAGAGAAAGGAATAGGAGAATCTTAAATGAAATACCAGCAGTAGTAGAGTTTTTAGTTGAATGTAGAACAGAAGCTGCTGTTAAAAATGGATAATTAGTAGAGCATATAAAATATTGCATGGTAAAAACAGGAATAAATCAGAGGAGGTAAGAAAGGATTAGGAAGAGAGCTTGGATAAGCAAATCACAGAGAAACTATGGGAGTACATATGTATGGCTCCCAAATATTCAACAAAGTCTAGAAGATTTAGAATTTTTGCTTGGAAGCATTTGCATAGGTATTTTTATACCCCAAGCACACTTCAAAGATTTTTTCCTCAGGTAGCCTGTAAATGTTGGAGGTATGATGGGGAAGAAAGAGATAATTGGTAACATATTTTTGGGAGTGTAATGAGTTGGCAGACTTAAAAATTCCCTACGGACTGCTCTGTCAGAGATACTGGGTGAGCAAATTGTGTAACTAAGGAAATTATGTTTTGAGCTGCTGGTACAGGATCTGAATTGCGTATATATACAGTAAGGCCTTGCTGAGTTTAATTCTAGTGGTTGCCAAAAAAAAAGCAATTATAAGAAAATGGAAATCAAAGTCTAAATCAACCATATAAGAAGTAGCAAAGATAGTAACAGAGATAATAGAACTGGAAGTGGGATCTTTAGAAAAGGGTAAGAGCAAATTACATAGAAAAAATGGGAATTGTGGGAACAATAGATGCAGAATAATGTTTTGGAGAGAAATGAGATTTAACAGAATGCAGGAATTGAGTGAGCTATGCAATGTTTGATTGACAATAACTGTACAGATGATTATATGTAATGTGTAATGTTTATAAATGAAAATATATCAGTATGGGTTGTTTTCATTTACTGATTAGCATTGTCTTCCCCTCCCTGGACTTCCTGCTATTGCTTGATTTAGGTGTATTATTGATTAGCATTGTCCTCACCTCCCCGCACTTCCCACTATTGCTTGATTTAGGTGTATTAGCATTCAATTGTTGCCCTCCTTCCATTCCTAAGTTTATTATATATAAATTATAGGGCAGTCCTGATTATTTTTTATTTTTATTGAATTAGTCTGTAGCTCACCTTTCATTCCTAAGGCTATTATAGGGCAGTCCTGATTATTTTCTATTGGTATTAGTCTAAATTAGTAAGTTTTCACCTAAAACACACTACTGAGACACTGAGGTTTGCCTGCTGGCTGATTGTTTTTTTCTCGGATATTTTACTCACTGCATCATGGTTGGACCCACTCCATTCACCCTAGCTGTGCTCAGGTTCATACTGCTCTTCTACCCTACCCCCATTCCCACCCACCCCCACTTTCATTTGATTTATACCTATACATACCACACCCACTATTCCCTCAACCTATACACTTCCATCTTCTCTATTTTCAATCCTACTTCCCTAATCCCCACCACACCCACTATTCCCTCTACCTATCCACTTCCATCTTCTCTATTTTCATTCGCACCTCCCCAATCCCCACCCACTACTTTGTCTACTCACTTCCCTTATCATTTCTTCCTCACTCTTACCCATACCTCCCCACCCTTTACCCCAACCTCCCAATATACCTACCCACCATGCACCTCTATTATTTCTTTACAGCCTATACTCTCCTATTATACTTTCCCTTCTTCACCTATAACTCCACTTCTCTCTATAATTACCACATTAGACACTACCACTCTCCAACACTCCTTCTGTCCTCTCTTTTCTCTCAACCCCACATTTGCACTACCATTATCCCTCAACTATACAGTAACTCAACTTCTCTCCTCACTCCCTTCAAACACATTCAGACACATCACCCCAACCCCCATAATACAAGATATTCTAAGTTAATTAGCAAGCTAAGGCATGCTCTATTGCAGTTCTTAACACAGATTAAACTACATGCTGATATCCATCCTAACTTAGCACCCTGTCAGCACTCATCCTCCTCAGCCCTTCCTACATCTGTCCAAAGTACTTCACACTCCCATCCCTAACCCCCTCTCTCTAAAACCTCTTCCTCTGACCCACTTTTTACCAATTTCAATCTATGCAGCCTCATAAATAAAACTTCTGAATTCCATACAGCCCTAGCCACCTACTCACCTGATATAGCCATGATAACAAAAACCTGGTTAAAGCCACACATTAAAGATAATGACGTCATCACTTCTGGCTATAATATCATTAGACAAGGCAGATTAAACAAACAAGGTGGTGGAGTTGCCATTATGTTTAAAGATACCCTCAAAATTGAATTACTTAACTTTTCCTATCTGGACCTTCTCAATGCAGAAATCCTAACAACTTGACTTCTAATCAAGCCCAACAAAAACATTATGATCATCGCCATCTATCTCCCTCCAGGCAATAAAGCATTATCATCATCATTATCTATCTCCCTCCAGGCAATAAAACATTATCATCTCCATCTATCTCCCTCCAGGCAATAATTTTGCTGCCATTGAAAATCTATTATCCTGGGCATCTACCAATTTCAGTCAAGAAACTATAAGTCTTGGTGACTTCAAACTTGACTGGTACTCCTGCTCATCTAGTAGCCCCCCCAAGCTTCATAAACCTCTTCAACTTTATTCAAACCATAACCTGTCCTACTCACATAGATAAACACTCCAGTAAGCAGTCAACATTAGATTGGATTCTGACTAATAGACCCAACCTTCACTACCTAGCTGGATGCCTGTCTGACTCCCTTAGTGACCATTCTCCAACTTTCCTTTACAGAAAACGAATACACACTCAATGTAACATCTCCTACAAATGCATCCATAGTACTAAAGATTAATCCCCTTCTACCTTTAACCTGTTAGTTCAACAATGTGACTGGTCTCCACTTAAATACCTCCATCTAGACCAAGCTATCCAGTTTTTTAACAATTCCTTCCTTAACATACTTAACAGTCTTCCCCCCACTAGAAAAATATGACTAAGAACCAAGCAACTACCTTGGCTATCAAATGACACCAAAATACTAATTAAATGTAGGGCTAGACCATGGTCAGATTACCAGACTACCAAAGATACATCCAACCTCTTAGTATATAAAGAGCTTCAGAATTTAACTAAGAAACAAATCAAAAAGGACAAACAAACCTACTTCCAAACTTGTCAACAAAAACTATCTGCTTAGCCCAGGTCATAGCCCAACCCCTGCCTCTTCTAACATCACTGACCCAATAGCTACTCAGTTCAACTCCCAGTTTATTAATTCCATAACCACCCTACTAGGTTCCCAATTCATCCAGCCACTTTCCCTTCCCACTCCTATACCAGACAACCCCAACTCCCTCTCTTTTAATAGTATTCATACTAGCTACATTAAAAAACTCCTAACCAAGTTAAAACCCTGCTGTCTTGCCACTGATCAATTTCCTAATGTATTTCTGAAGATTGCAGCACGTTGTATCACCTATCCCATATCTATCTTGTTCAATCGTTCCATTTCATAACAATACATCCCTCTTCTTTGGAAAGTATCACACATCATTCCCCTTCACAAAGGTGGTCCCTCCAGCGAACTAAACAGCTATCATCCTATAGCGAACCTCTACCCTCTCACAAAAATCTTAGAAAAATATATCCTCAATCAGCTCCTTTACCACATCCATAGTCACAACCTGTTATCTAGTTCTCAGCATGGCTTTAGACCTAAATATAATACGACCATTGCTCTAACATCTTTCAACAACACCATTAATCTTCTCCTAAATGAGAGCCACTCTGTCTCTTTTATCTTTCTTGATATGACCAAAGCCTTTGACACCATTTCTCATCAACTACTTCTAGACAAGCTCTCATCTTTTGGCCTCACCACTGCATCCCTAGCCTGGTTTCTTAGCTATCTTTCCAATCATGTGCAAGCAGCTAAATGGGCTAACAATATTTCCCCCTTACTCCCCAGCTCAGTCAGTGTACCCCAAGGTTCCATTCTTGTTCCCCTCCTCTTTACCATCTTTACTAACAACCTCAGCTTAGCTACTCAATTGGCCCACATTGTCCAGTATGCAGATGATTCCACACGTATATGTTCAGCCTCCTCACCACAAGAACTTCAAACAAAACTGCAAACTTCCTTTGAGGACATTGAAAAATACCTCTCAGAACATCAGCTTATTCTTAACCCTAACAAAACTAAGATGATTGTCTTCAGAAATAAAATATCCAAACCTGGTCAGCCCCTCTAACTATCGTGTCCCCAAACGGAACCAAAATAGAACCCACTAACCATACTAAACTTCTTGAAATCACAATAGATGAGGATCTAAAATTTGACAAACATATTTCACTGACTATAAAGAAAGTTCATGCCAAACTTGGCACCTTCTTTAGGGCTAAATCATACCTTACTCACAGTGCCAGACAAGCCACTGCTCGGTCACACTGGCTTTCCATCCTCTTATATGGCTCTCACATATTCAGAAAACTACATAAGACAGAGCTCAAAAAACTAGAATCCTGTTACAACAAAATAGCTAAGTTTGCCACTAATCAATCCTACAGGACTCGCCACTGTACTGCTCTCTCACAGCTCAACTGATTAGAACTCTTTAACCTTTTATCACTCAACCAAATGGCCTTGGTCCACAAAATAATCTACCAACCCAGTAATTGCCCTGCTCTCTCTAGCCTTGTCCAACCTAGTACTAATACCTGCTCCCTTAGATCCTCTAACAACCTAATGCTAAAAGTCTCCCGCTCTCACAATCGCCAAGGCGATTTACTCCCACAAAGTTGCCAAATTATGGAACACTCTTCCACAATCCATTACACAAAACCCTCACCACCACAAGTTCAAATAACTCCTAAAGAACTAACTAGCTAAACACTGGCTCTGCTCCTGCCATTCACCAGGATAACTGCCTCTCTGTACCCTACCTTATGCTCTACTCTATCCTCTTACTTTACCCCCTCCTTCTCTAAACTCTGCGGACTCATAATCTCTTTTTAAACAGTTTATTTGTTGGACACAGATTCATTGAATCTACCCCATACTGTACACATACTTCTAATGGTAATTTAGCTCCCTGTCATTATTTCTCTGTTTATATCTTGCTGGCTCTGAATTTATATTGCATTCTGTCATTGTATTTTCGTATGTTCTATAAGTCCATAATGGATTGTCCGTACACTTTAGACTCTGTTTACTTGTGTATACTGTTGTTTGTACTCTCTTCTGGCTACATTACTATAAATTACTATTATTATTATTGTAAGTTTTTGCTTGTGGAGCTTTTCTCCCTGGGCCTCCGCTGAAAAAGGGTTTCTGGCTCAGTCGGACACTACCCAGTTAAATAAAATAAATAAATAAATACATTATATATATATATATATATATATATATATATATATATATATATATATATATATATCAGCATTCATATGGTCTGATGTTCATATGATCGACACATATGGTCAACACATGAATATTAAGTAATTAATTTGGTCGACAGACAGTGCATTCGAATTTCTGTCAACATTATGTTGACAACAGGCAAGGATTTACCCTTGTCAGCACTGTTGTGTGATCTCGGAGTTGTAATATATAAGTAGCAGGGGGGTGTGGGGGGTGCAGGGGGCACAGCCCCCCACAAAAACACTAGTGTTAGTTTGCAGGTGTTTGTCGACCATTTAAACGTTGACATTTTAATTCTGGTATTTTGACCATTCAATGTAATGATTTCAACCAAATGAACGTCGACCATATGAATGTTGATATTTTGATAGTAAACCTACATATGTATATATATATATATATATATATATATATATATATATATATATATATATATATGTGTGTGTGTGTGTGTGTGTGTGATTGCCTATGTCATAAGTGATAATTCAATAAAGTTAAAAAAGACTATGTGATTATGAACTATCATTAAGTGTTTTTGAGGCTGAATCACCAGGTTTAGAATACAAGTGTTACATACTGAGGTGGGTATCACTGGACAGATTAGAACTGTTAAGTGTGGAATTTTATTTCAAACTGATGTTTCTGAAGATGATTGCTACTATAATTTTAATAACATTAATATTATTCCACACCAGAGTTCAAAAAAACCTTGGTGTTTGACTAATCTTGTCAGGCTGTTGTCCAAGCTGTCCAGGTGCCTACACATACCTTGACAGGTGAGAAATTAGAAATTCCAGAGCAGATGCTTCAGTTTGATATTCACCTCTTGGAAGAAGGTGCAGGCAGAGGATTCACATTTCTACAAGTTCTTACATTCTGATTTATTGCTGACCTACTTCTTTACCTCTTAGCTCAAGAATCAGGGACAAAGCCAAAACATGATGAGGGGTAAGGGCCTAAAATCTGGAACAATTTTTAAATATTAGTCTTATATACTTAGAAAATGTATAGAATAATACGTTTTGCATTAATATGCATTTTCCTGAAGGACATGAAGTCTGAAACTTAAATATCTGTCTTTATTTATTGCGTGCAATACTCAACCAGTTGCCAAAAATCAACAAATTTTATGAGGAACAGATATGAAATCAGGAACATTTGAAAGTTATGGATGCTGGGGTACTGGCACAGGTGTATGATATAACACACATGTAAACACTTTCACATGCATAAAAGGCTATACATAAGACAACTTCTTGTAGTCTGAAGTGTGATTTTTTTTTTAGCTTACAGTTATACACTGCATGCCTTTAAGTAAGACAAAACCTACTCTGCATTAATGAGTTAGATTTTGAAACCAGAGGGCCTTACCTGATGCCTGAAACAAATTGCTAAATTATAGACTTTCAGAACTATGGCATACCTCAGAAATTTAGAGTTAATTTTGCTTAACAAGTTAAGAGGGTAACTTAATATACCACGATTGTTTATACTGTTGCTACTGTTGATAATAACAAACTGTTGCTACTCTTCATAATAACATCTGTCTTTGTTCTCAAAGCATTCACTGCTTGCAGATAAGTGACATGACATTTAATTAAGCCTTAGGGTAGAAAGGCAGACTAAAAAGTAAAAAGAAACACAAGACATGATGAAAGTCAATTTATTAATAGCAGATGTACAATCTCTATCACAGATGGTAAAGAGGCTAGCTTATGAATGAATAGCTGATGCTTTAGGGGATTCACTACATTAACTTTTTCTTTTCACTCACTGATGTTCATTTGTTCGTCATTGATAAACTATAACTGTTCCCCATTTGCACATTCACTGAAGCAGTTTTTATGTCAATAAATCTGATTTCTTTGTTCTCATATGAGAGAGAAAGGAATTGCTTGGAAAAAATGATGGATCAGCATAAAAGCAGTTTAAGTGTATTTTCTCTTTGTTCTGTTTATGTGATATCTGCCTTAAGCTGTCTGCACCTTCAGAGTAATTCTTTCTTTTCCTGTTTTGCCTTCAGGTTTCAAGATGATACAAAATAAGTGAAAACATTCCCTTAAAGAACAGTCATGATTCATAAGAATCACTGACATTTTGTGATAGAAAGGCTCATATTCTGGCTCTGTATTCAGTGAAGGAAAAGTAACCAATGCAAGCTGGTGCCCATGTCCTATACCCTCTGCTGTGTGTGTGTGTGTGTGTGTGTGTGTGTGTGTGTGTGTGTGTGTGTGTGTGTGTGTGTGTGTGTGTGTGTGTGTGTATTGTACCTTATAAAATAATGCTTGTTTGGACAGAAATTACAGTAATGTTTAGCATTACTGTATCATCCTTTCCACATTTCTCAAAATGGGAGGGTAAGTTATTTACACATCTGGAGTGATTATTTATCTTAAATGATACAGATAAAAAGATAGCTATTTCTAATGATATTTACGTATGAATTCTTGGATTTCTCCCTGTTTACCTGCAAAAATGAAAAGACTGTCAAAGGCTGCCACTTTTCTTCATTGTGGGTAGGACAGACCTCCAGAAAGGTGTTATCTTTATCTGAAGCTGTTGACAATGCCCCTCCATTTGGTCAGCTGCTTGGAAATTATAGTATTACAATTGTATTCCCCTTGTAAAACCAGTGATACTTTGTTACAAAATACCAGACTCCGATGCTGCCCAAATAACTAAACTATTTACTACAAAAAGATAAATAAATAAAACATTTTGCTATATGAGTAAAGTCCTCTAAGCACAGACATTTTGTTATTGGATCCAGGAACATAGAGAAAATTATGTGACTTCATCGGTCACACAGACTGCAAGAGGAAGCTAGAAGAAGCAGGCAGCTGCATTAGACTGGATACAACAAACTGTTGTATCATAATATGCTGTCATGACTTCTAGAGTACATTGCCAAATATTGTCTTAGTTTTATTGGCAAAACTAAAAATGCCAGCTTTGGAGCTAAAGAAATTCTGAAGAAATAATCTCTTGGTTTCTGTTCTTGTTGTCTGCTCACATTAACATATGCTAAGCCATTAAGGGAGTTTCAAGCACATCTGCATGGGATAAATATGCAGAAATCTTTTAAATACTAGGTACTGAAAAAAACAGTGTTGTTGGAGGTCAGTTTATCATCACTAACTTTTCTAGGTCACAGAGAAACATTATAAAGATAACTGAAATATTTTGCTTGCACCATGTGACATAAATCTGACATTCAGAGCTTGCAGCCATGCTAAACTCCTACTATCAGTCTGTGCTGGACAGAAATCCATGCAATTTCTAATGCTCCACTGACAGCAAATACAAATACATTACCAGCAGGCCATGGGGTCAAGAGCATTAGATCAGTGATGCTAAAAATCATAATATATATATATATATATATATATATATATATATATAGGTATAGATATAGATTCTTGCAGTTCCTAGGCTTTTGTCACACCAGAAAATGACTTGTAATAACTTTAGTTACCTTCATGGCTCCCTTTATATAAAAAAAATGTATTTAAATGTACATATACAAGTTCTTAGCCTGCAGCATTCAAATACCATGACTTATACAGACAAATATCTTTGGGGTAAACACTAACAAGTTGCTTAACTAAGTTTTAAGCCACAGGCTTTGTTTAGCATATAAGTAACCTTTCTTAGCACTTCCCGTCAGTATACATTCTCTCTACATCCCAGATAATATGTTTTTTAGATGTTGCAGGTGACAGATGCACAAAGGCAAAGGAGAACCTAAACTGTGTGAAGAGTAAGGTGCCAGTGCGGACATAAACATGACTGCATCCACACCTGCAGATAATCATGCAGCCTGAGCATTATATTCCTCTACTACAGCTCTACAAGTTCAACTGCACCCTTTCAGCACTCTCCATGAAATGTTTCCATTTCACCAGCTATTTAGTATTTAGATGTCTCTGTAACATAGTGCCTTTACTTGCTTGGTTTTAAATATATTCTTCCTAATTCTTACTGACAGGGGCTCCTTTGCTAAATGGCCAATAATGCCGAAAGGGGATGTCTGTGTTTCATTGCTTCCCTAAGTACTATTGCAGGTGGGATATAAGGCCTGATTTTATAGCACGTGTTTGAATTTACATTAGAATGGTCTTATTGTTTCTAACATCTTTTCATGTAGGTCAGAACATTGTAGTGTAAAAAATAAATAGGTCAATGACATTCAGTCAGACAAGCTGGGGACAATAGCTTTGACACATACTGCTGAGGCCAATTGTACAGTGTGTTTTTAGAATACAGTAGGTATATCATGGTTTCCTTCGAACTGGTGCTGTTGTTGTCAGTTGTACAGCTCACAAGATTCTCCTACTATTTTTCTCTAAATGTGCCTGTTAGATAAAAAAAATATCTGACCTAGGTACACCAGAAGGGTTATTACTGTCTTAAGTTCTCTCTTCCAGTAGTGGCATATATAATTTATAATGAATGTTCAAGACAGGTACTTGCATTCAGATGCAAACATAGAATGGGTCTTAACACATTTTAAGAACTATATTTGTGTAGGCCATTTCCCATAAGCAGGGAACTGTTGAGGTTGACGTTTGTTGAATATATCATGGGCCACCAGAGGTATGGTCTCATAATCCATACCACTGGTTAGATAATGGCTACAGTAGTTCAATATGCTCCACTGTGTACTGTTGCCCTGGTCTATCAGCCCACACCCACCACATCTAAATGAGCTCCACACTAAATCAGCACAGGACAGATTGACAGCTCCTGGCTTCCCAGGACCTTTTCCTATTTCACTCCAAACTCAGTGCATTAGAGATTTAAGTTATCCCCAGTAACCTTACTGTAAGTAAATTACTGCATACACACACACACACATGTGGACACACACATACACACACACACACACACACACACACACACACACACACACACACACACACAAAACACAAAATAATTTTCAGGAGGGGCCTATAATACCTCTCATTGCTACATCCCATTCTTGTTTTATGGTGGTGCTGCCACCAGAAAGAATTAACCTAGCATATACTAGTGTACTGGTTAATGTGCAGTATTGAAATAATCCAAATTAAATATAAATTGATAGTAATGTCAGCTAAGTGGCCTCTCTTTCAGACACAGATGCTGTAGTCATCCTTTCAATCTGTAAATAAACAAATTACCAAATACAAGATCTTAAAAATCAAATTAATAAAATTATACGTCTGAGAAAATGAAACATGTAGACAAGATACAATACTGCACACAGGAATGTAAAATAAAGGACTGTGATAAGCACATAGTTTACAGAAAAGCAGTAACTCACCAGCTAGATATTCCCTAGCAAAAAAAAATGATTAGGCCTGCCTACCACTGACTAAAAAGTGTCAAATACAACAGACAGGACAGACCAAACTCAGTCTTTCAGGGAGGTAGAAACATCCATAAGACACACCCCAAGGCACACAAAATACTGTTCCATGATGGTTTCTGTGAGCTGATTCTTTAAAGTAAGAAATGAGTCTTCCTGGCCAGTGCAGCAAGCCTTTTGACCTCTATAACACTTCCTCAGATGACTCTTTACAGGGAGACAGGCATTTAGTACAATTCTTCCAAACCAAAGTCCATTGTACTTGTTGGGTCACTCAAATTAAACAATATACCTCATCTTAATGCTATAATGCTTTAAGTAACAAGTGTGAAATGCCTTAGCCTGGCTAACTGTGACTGTGTGTATGTTCAGATGCTTTCACATGTACAGAAAAAAACACAGTTTTGCCTTGCAGCAGTCTTGTAGCAAAACAATAAAAATTTTCTGTACAATTTTTCATTGCTGTGGAAAAATAATAGCTGCAGGTTTAATTGTATGCACTGTGCACTTTTTTTAAACATTGTATGGCCATGCAACATTCTCACTGAAAAATATAGCTCTTATACAACTTTTGCGTATTTTAAATCTCTCTTTATCTCTCTCTCTCTCTCTCTCTCTCTCTCTCTCTCTTGCATTCTGGCTAAAAAAAACTATTTTATATTTATTTCATAATATAATATGTTTAATAAAGACTAGAGAATGTCTTCAGGTAGAGGCTTGATAATTTCACAAAGAGCTTATCTGACTGCAGCCTTGCAGATATATGTTCAGCTTCTTTACAACAAAGCTCAACTCCTGCTCATTTCAAAGTATAACTAAATTTTCAGCTATGCCATTTGGTAGTTTTGTAAGATTTAACCCCTCAAGGGTGCCTCTTTAGTAAGTTCAAACTCATTCCTCATGACTGTTCAGTAATCCGTTAAATAAACTTAAAACATCTGAAGCTAAGAATTTTAAATGCACCAGGAACTAGGTTTGTTAAACATGTTATTTTATCTTTTTCTGTATTCAGCTTAATTCTTTTAATCAAGATTTGATCTATTTTGGTCCTCCTGAAAATGATTTTCTTTGCAGGCATTCCAACGCTGAAGTACTTTTGTAATCTTAATCTGTTTTACCTTACTTCTGCATTCCTTAACCTCATTTTTAATTATAAACTTGTGGACCATCTAAGGTTAGAGAGATGACAAAGACTGAACTATCTGAGTGTATTCTGACCTCTAGATTTTCCACTTGATTATGTCCATAAATGCACAAAAGATATAATAAAGTGCTTAAATTCCATTTGTAGTGTTTGCCTGTTGGATCAGTCTTATGAGTGTTTTGAAATAATGAAATATGCTCTTCAGGACAATAAGGGCCGTGGGAAGGGACACAGAAGGCAGATAACCTCCAGGCTGTGAGTGAGTGAGCTTTTTAAATGTGTTGGCACTGTTTTTCAAGAAAGTTATAATGACCTGAGAAGGATGAGACTGGACTTCTGTGAGGACTGGCCCACAATATTCAGAAAAGCAAATAGTCTATCCATACATCTACTTGAATGATACCGACTGAACCAGTGTTTCAGAAGACCTGCTTCACAGCAAGTGGGCAATCCAAACCCAATCCTTTCCATCAAATGCATCCTTGGGTGTAGATATAATATTCATATTGTCTTTCACCATTAAGATGA
The DNA here is from genome assembly GCF_019279795.1 of Protopterus annectens. Classification (NCBI taxonomy): domain Eukaryota; kingdom Metazoa; phylum Chordata; order Ceratodontiformes; family Protopteridae; genus Protopterus; species Protopterus annectens. Next base: position 265,955,023 of record NC_056735.1, on the reverse strand, counting down.
GTCAGGGTTTATTTATACCATGAAAATAGTCATTCATTGGTTTCCCTGTATTATATTAATGCTAGTCAACACTATAACTAAGTCTTCATGGACTTTAATGGTATTGCCAGCCTCTGTTCCTCTATATAAGGAGTGACAGAAGGAGGCTACCAGTTCAGTCATTAGTTCCAGATGTTTACTATTTATTATTTATTTATTGACATTTGTTTACCGGGAAAGTCCACTGGACCTAGAGAACCTATTTTCAGTGGAGCCCTGGGGAGAAAAGCTCCACAACATAACAGTACAAAACATAGACACGCTGAGTACAATATAAAGCGACTTCCAAATAAAATCAGTAAAATAAAGCATACGTAATAATGTAAAATAAATGTAAGGGTGACACACAAATGATATGTACATGAGTAAAGGAGGGCATAACAACTAGCATTAGTTGCAGAACTAGGAGAGTACTTGAGTTAGTAAACATAATTAAGTGGTATAAACAAGGTGCTTGGTGAAAACTGGTTAGAAGAAGGATGGGAAGGGGACAATGAGAGGTATGTAGAAGAGCTGGATTAAAGAGTGAAAGTTTAGCAAGAGTTGTTTTGGTAGTAAGTATGGGAGTGTTAGGAGAAGGATATGGGATAGTGTGTGAGTGAACTTAATGTGTACTAGAGCTAAGATGGGTTTATTTCACACATATGAAATCTGTTTTAAGTAATCCAAAAACTTTTGTAAGCAACTTGCCCTTTTTACAGAGTTATTAAGACAATCTACATTCTAGGAAAGTATTTTCATAGATACCACTACTCAAACTGAATTGGTTATGTACTTCATTAGCTAATCATTTAATTACCAGAGATAGGAAAATTAGATGTCATTATTTTACAGAAAAAAAATTAATTAAAGGAAATCACATCATCTTAAGAAACTGTCATCTTCTAAGTAATTGTTTTATCTAAATAATTGTTTTAACAACCATAATTGCAGAGTAACATAATTAATTCTAAGTACTATAAACTAAAGTAGTTATATAAAATTTTGTAGCTTTCCATAGCCAAGAGGCTTTTTTCTCCTGTTAATCTGAAAATGTTATTGCTGAACACTTTTTAAAGGGCCACTGTCCAAAAGACCTTCAAGTCATGTCCCACAGCTAAAAATTACAACCCATCTTGGTAATTCACACTCACGTTGTGAGGGTGGTGGTTGTCCCAACCCTGGAATCAACTTCCTTTAAGTACAGCAAGCCTGTCTGCCCCTATCCTGTTATTACTCCTCTTGGAAAATGTAGCTAGGTTGTGTTCTGTTTCTTCATATGTGATTTAATCAGTCGATGTTTTCATTCCTCCTTGCATGCTTGATGTATCTCATAAATCACTGATGATTACAGTCATCCAGTAATGGAAGGCATTCTCGTTTTGTGCTACTTATGGTTCAGGAACAACATGCTCATGAAGACTCCCTTTTGTTTTTTCCCTCAACTTTACTGCTAACCAAAAATGCAAGGCATTAGCTTCATCCTACGAATCTGTTCAGGAAGTGCACATTAATGCACAAAATGGATGTGTGTATGTGTATTGTTTTCTAGCTGGAGGAAATCGCTGAAGATTACCATTAGCCAATAACACCAGACATTAGAGCATCATGCTTCCTTTTATTTAGGAAGTACTCACAGACTTTCTCTTTCCCTCTAGATTCTCATTAACCAATAACACCAGATATTATTTTAAGGTTCTAGGAAGTCCATCTTGATGCACACACTCAATATGTGCATGACTTTTATTTTACTTTTTGAGGGGGAATCACTGAGGATTACTGTTAGCCACTACTGCTAAACATTACGGTTTCATATTTCTCATTATTCAGGAAGTGTATCTAGATGGACATATTCCCTCGGTGTATGTCTTTTTGCTGGGAGGAGTAAATCATGGAGAATTATTATTTACCTATTATGGCACACATTAGAGTTTCTTCAGAAGTGTAACTTTTTTTTTTTTTTTTTTTGGAAGGGAGGAATCACTGAAGATTATCCCTAGCCAACAGTGTCAGACGAGTTTCATACCACTTACTGTTCAAGAACTGCATATCAGTGCACACACTTGATTGGTGTGTGTCATTTATTTTATTTTATTTATTGGAATGGTAGTCTGAACTGTATTAGGTGGGGGATACTTCATCAGTGAGAGGAGGAAGGCCTCCATACGATACAGCTGGTGGTATTCTACTCCAGCAAGCTTTACTCCATGAGATTTGCTTCAGCAGACCCAGTCTCTTGTCCTTACTGAAGTCTCATTGCATAAATGTAGGAAACATTGAGAGGTCTGGTCAGTGAGAAAGCTTTTCTGAGATTTAATATAGGAACAGGAAGCATAGGAAGGGGAAACAAGGTTATGATTCTTTCTTCTGATTTAGGAAGGCCATGTATTTTATAGTTCAATCTAAATTCTTTGTGCTTGTTTGTGAAGTGCTATTTGCCAGGCTTTGTTTCTCAGGTCAAAACAGTCAAATGTATATTGCAGAAAATATTCATCTGGGGCTTTATTTAAAGGTCGGGCCACAGAAATCTCTTAGTTCATAGGTTCATAGGTTTTTTATTTGGCTAATGATCACTAGGACCCCTTACAATCCTAGCCACACACCCTAAACCATTTGGGTCCAAAGTATCATAGGTATCTATATAGGGGTGCATGTTAGTAAGGAGGTAACTAAGGACTTGTGGAAAGGGTGTTAGTTAGGATAATGCTTTTCTTATTGACTGCCTCTGTCCATAAGGGACATGGGGTCTACACTCAAATAAATTTATGATTTCCTATCCAGTTGCCAAGGTTTCATTAGGGTTGGGGAAGAACTCTGTTTTACATGGATGAGGAGCTTACTCCATAGTGTGGAGATCCTATGGGATACATATCTGTCTCTCCACCAAGTTCTGTTAAGTCATAGGTGAAGTTCAGATTCTTGGGTCTAGCATTACTGCTGCTGTTTGTTTAGTGATCTGGGTCTGAAGAAGCCCTATAATCCAAGCAAAGATCCCCTGTCAGCAGCCTGTAGGAGATTGAATACAGAGACACAGCCTTTAGGTGTCCAATGTAGGGTATTCATGCCCTGAATTCTTCTGGTGAGAAACATTTATGGGCATTCCAACTGTTGCAAGTGCCTTGTTAGATGCATGTCAAAGGGGGTATTGTATTCAGTGATAGTTCTAATAATGGCTGAGTAGAGTGGTATTATAACTTCCTTGGAACTGGATGCCATACCCTTACCTGTAAGTTGGGTGATCTAGAATGATTTTCTTACTATCTTGGCTACATGTTGTTCGAAGGTCAGATTACTGTCTACATATTTTCCCAGATCCCTTACTACTGGGTTGAATCTTAGGGGCATTTTATCAATGGAGTCATTAACTTGGGTTGACATTTTCCCAAACGGCATTATAATGCATTTTTTTGGCACTGAGTTTTAGGCCATATCTTTGTCACCAGTCATTTGTCTGTGTTAAACCCACTTACAATATGTTTGTGCTTTCTGGGGAATCAGTAATACCTCCCAGTTTACAGTCATCTGTGAAACTGGTGAGCCAGAGGCCTTGAATGTTAGCCTTGACTTCCAAGAAGTAGGTACAACACAGAGCGGGCCCAGAATAGAACTCTGGGGTACTCCACAGCTGACCAGTCTCATAGTGGAGGTGGTCTCAACAATCCTGACTTCTTGTGTCCTGGCTGTGTGCCAGCTGGAAATCCAGCAAGTTATGTAAAGATGCATGCCTACCTCAGAGAGCTTGTCAATAATGCCTGAGTGGGGTATTGAATCAAATGCCTTAGCCAGGCCGAGATACACGGTATGCAGTTTTACCCTTGTCTCTTGCCTTGGTGACCCTCTAAAAGAAGTCCACCGGGTTAAGTAGGCATGACCTTCCCTTAACAAAGCCAAACTGTGATGGGTCCAGTGTCTGTAGGTTGCCAATGCCTGTGTTTATCATTTCCATGATAATTCGTTTGATGGCTTTGCATATTAGGCTTGTTACACTGATGGGTTTGTAGTTCCCTGGGTCACTTGATGGTTCACACTTGTGGAGGGGAATAACTGCTGCAGTCATCCATTCACTTGGAATGTAGCCTGTTTCAAGGCTATAGTTGAAGAATAACTCAAGTGGCCCTGATAGGTCACATTTTAGACCGCTTAGGAAGCAACCGAAGATGTGGTCATGACCCAAGGAGGAAGTATTCTTGGTTTTCTGAGTGCTGCCTGCACCTGGCCCCTCCTGATAGCTATAGAAAAGAGAGGAAATTTGAACTGAATTTATTGGCCAGGAGATTTGCTATGGCTCCCTGATCTGTGAGGGTGGTACCATTCACCACCAGTTCAACACAGTCCTGTGTGTTACCTTTAAAGTTCCAGACATAGCTGAAGCAGACCTTCTAATTGTTCTTAGCGTGGGAGGCTATCCTGTTCTCATAGTTGGCCTTGTTAGATTTAATTAGACCTCTTAGTTTCTTTTTTAGTTGCATAAGAGAGCACTTGTCTTTAAGGGAGTTGCTCTTCCTGATTTTATCCTTGGGTTTTCTTCTTTTATTATATACCCTGTTTAAGTGAGGATTCCACCAGTGGGAGGCATTTTTGGTATTTGCTTTGGGTTTATTTCTAGGAGGTATGTCAGACTCTATGCAGCCATTCACATGTTTGTACAGGGACTCCGAATAATCCTGCCTAGGTAGCTATGGTCTCAGGGTTGGGAGGAGCCTTGAATTTTGACAAACTGCCATTTAATAGGATGTAGTTTGCTTTTGAATAGTTCTTAACTGTTATGGGTTTGGCTGGATTTTTTAGGTTGATTTTTACTTCAAATGAGCAGCTTTGTGATCCAAATTCACTAGTGAGGACGTAACTTGGGGTGGAGGTACAACACTCTCTCATGCTGGTGAGTACCAGATCCAGTATGTTTGATCCCTGGTTGGAGCATGCATGATCTGTTCCAGGGTGTTTTTGTTAATAAAGTCCAGGAAGCATTGTGGCTGTGAATTTGAGGCAGTGTATGTTTCCCAGTCTATATTGGTGTAGTTAACGTCACCATGAATAGGGTCTTTTGTTGGATGGAGACTGCCTCTAGTAGGTTTAAGTAAGAGTTTAAGACTCCAGGGGCATAGATGATGTCCAGTAGTTATTCATGATATGGTGAGGGACCTTATCTATGGTGACATGCACATGGATAAGTTCCATGGTATCATCCTCAATCTGGAGGTATGTCTGTTGCTAATGTAGATTGAGACACATTCCACCTTTGGACATAGTCTGTGCTGTTGTTGGTCTAAATGTGCAGAAGGCACCATAGCCTTGCACTTCCAGAGTGCATTATATGGCTTTTAATCAAGTCTCAGTCATGGCACAGATGTCTATATTCTCCAGAGTGAGGAGAGGCTTGAAGGGTGTGGAGTTTTTTGTTTAGGGTCCAAGCATTGAGCAGTAAAACTTTAAGGCTGCTTGCAGACTTTTTAACTATATTGGTATTTTTGTCTTTTTGGCATTGACTAAAAAAGGCTGTTAGGAGATGGATAAAGTTTTAGCTAATATACAAACGCCTAGGGGGCAGGTGCAGCCCATCCTTGGCAAAGCAATGTGGTCTGTTGAACATGTTCTTCTATGCTGACAGATATTGCCTCTGTCTGGATTGACACCAGAAAATAACCAATTATTAAAATCAATAATTTGATGTTCCTACAGTTGTGTCATCCTTGGTAATGGTAAAATGCTGCTCAGTGCAAGGGTCATACCTACCTCTGACACATATTCTAAGAGATCCGTTATGCCTTGTTTCATATAGTCCAGTTAAGTGTGTCTCTAATCATTTACATCCACATAGACTATAATAGAATCATATTGGTACTTGGAGTGCAGTAACTTGAGTGTGATAGATCCTGTCTCCAATAGTCAACTAACCATTATCTTCCTCTTTGTCTAACCACTTGAGTGGGGCATCTGTGAGTCATGCAATGGAGTCTCTAATGACAATAGTATTAGGTAAAGTATATGCCTGCCTTAAGGGCTTTGCTCTTGGGGAACCATTGAGTATACACTTATGTGAGATGTTTGGTGTTGCTTTTTCATAGGATCATAGGAAGTTACTAGGCTAATAGCCTTTGAGTCCTTACAAGCCTAGCCAAGTTCTGCCCTTGTTTCTACAATCAGTACCTATTGCCCCTGTCCAAGAGAGACACAGGTTGAACTCCCACAGTGAATTTAAGGTTACCCATCCAATCGTCTAGATTGCACTTGATGGGGCCAAAAAGGTGCTCTGCTTGACATGAATTGGGAGTCTGTTCCACAGGTGCTGTGACCTGTGGAAGACAAATCTGTCCTTCTAGCGGGTTCTATTAATGTCACATACCAGGTTAAGGTCTTTACAGTGAGTAAGCTGTGAGCCATTGGACTTACAGATATGCAGCATTTCCGATAAAGCAGAGTCAAAGATTGCCTTATATGCAAAGCAGAGATCACATCTGATTAGTCTGTATGAAATGGAGTAAAGTGACAGTGATTTCAACTGATCCACATAGGACAGATGCTAATACATTGAATTCTCTTTGTGATGAACTATAGTGGTCTCTCCAAATGCGGCAGGTGCCTGGAAAGGTACATACAAAAAGGGGTGTTGTACTCAATTATTAGCCTGATAAGGGAAGAGTACAGTGAGATTATAACTTTTTTTTTCTGGAGGCAATTCCCTTATGTATGAGATGATCGATATACAATGCACTTCTTACCACTGTGGAGACATGGCAATCAAAGGTAAGGCTGCTTTCAACCTATGTGCCCAGGTCTCTCACCAATGAGTGCATGCTTAGGGTATTTCTATTGCTGTGGTAGTTAGCAGGAACATGGCTCTTACTGAAAGGGATGATAATACATTTTTTTGCATTGAGTTTAAGGCCGTGACTTTGGCACCAATCATTTGTTTGCATAAGACCCTCTTGTAGGATGTTGACATCATTTGGGGAATTCTATGACCACTCCCAGTTTGCAATCGTCAGCAAACTTTGTCAGCCACAGACCTTTAATTTTTCCTTGTACTTTGGAGAAATAGATTCCAAACAGCAGAGGTGCCAGAACTAATCCCTGTGAAACACCACTGGTTACGGGTCTGCTGTTGGAGGTGGATTCCTCCATTTTGACTGTATGGGTTCTATTGGTGAGCCAGTTAGTGACTCACCTAATAATATAAGGGTTGATACCTAGCTGGGTGAGTTTGTCAATAATGCCTGAGTGGGGTGTGGGCTTTAATAGTTGCTGAGGAGCAGTGTTGCTATTGTGTGGCTTTGGAGGTCTTTGAGATTTGGAGAGGTTTATTTAAAGTGCCTCAGGATAAGACAGCCTGTGTGTGTGGTGAGTGGTGTTTGTGAGGAATATAGTGTGGGCATTCCTGACAACCTCATTAGTATGCAAGATTTTTGCCTCCAAAGAAGTTGTGTATTTACATCTCTCACATACTGTGTTATTTTCTTTAATGATTAACTGGTTGTCTGAGAACAAAAGACAATTACTACATCACCTTAGGATGCCCAAATCTACCAAACTGACAAACTGACCACAGAGACATTTGAATATTGCATATCCATATTGCAAGGTCATGTAACGGGGTAGGCTGTTTAGAATTAAGGATTGGGTTTTAACAGGGGTCTCCTAGGGTAGTTTTAGGGGTTAAGGGCAAGATGTTATATAGTGCTAGAATATAGTAGTGCTTTTCAATATGCAAACTAGTTTCTGGGGTTAAGGGCAAGATGTTATATAATACTAAGATATGAAAGTACTATTCAGTGCACAAGCTAGCTACTCTTATCTTATTTCTGCTCAGTGCCACACTGTTTAATAGGTTTCAGATCGAATCCTAAATTTATAGGGACATTTTACTGTCTAAGCATTTGCTACTATACAAGGCACTGCTAATTGTCGCTACAAGATGGACGGCTCTATGCAAACTTGCCTGATTTGTAGTAGAGAAAAAAGATTGTAAATTAACTCCTATACCGTCTAGCCGGTGGTGGTGCTGCGGTAGCATTGTCACCTCACAGTAAGACGCTGTCCGGTTCGATTCTCAGCTAGAGAGTCTTCTGCGTGGAGACATGCATGAATGGGTATACCTTCATTGAAGGTTGTGCGTCAGGGCTGGTAACTTGGCACGTAAAAATCAACTACCAATCATTAGCGGACCAGAGTTCCACTGTGGTGACCCCTAACCAGGAAAAGCCGAAAGACTCAACAATCCTCTAGCCAATAAACAATCACACTTAGAGTTTTCTGCAGTGCTTCCCAACTCAGAGAGACCAGGTAACACCTTCAGCTACAAGACGAATGATCTTACTCCTGATCTGAATCCTACACAATTGCACTTTATAAGCACTTACATGAGTGCATGGATCGTGCTATCCCAAACAGAACCAAGATGCTATCCTCCAAAAAAAGGTAGCCAATCTGGTGGTCTCCTGCCATAAACAAACTGTACAACAGAAGGAAGAAACTGTTGCAAAAGAGAGCAAAATCCCATGAGTGGAGGAGCTCCCTGGTTAGCCTCAGTAAGAAGCTGCGATCCCTGATAAAATCCTCCAAAGCTAGTTACAAAAACAAAATCACCACTGATTCTAAAGACAACCACAAAGCATTCTATAGCTATGTCAAGAATCTCAATGGCAACACTCAGATCTGCTCTGAGTTACAGCACAATGGCACTAAATATACAGACCTAACTGATATTGCCAACATCCTGGCAGATAGGTTCAGTGCTAACTTTACCCTCCTCTCACCCCCTAAAGAGCCCATCTCTATACCGGAAGAATGCAAAGTTCCTGTAATCATGGCTGCACAGATAAAAAACACACTATCCAAAGCCAAGAACACAGCATCCATGTTACCAGACAACATCCCAGACTGTGTTCTACACAAACTACAGAACAAACTAGCACCTCACCTAAGTACCATGTTCATTCATAGCCTCACCTCTGGCTTTGTGCCTGCTGAATGGTGCACAGTGACAGTTATCCCACTTCACAAGAGGGTAGCCACCACGGACCCAGGGAACTACCACTCCATTAGCCTGACGAGCTTGGTCTGCAAGACCATGGAACGTATTATCATGGAACTTATAAACAAAGACATTGGTAATCTCCAAACTCTGGACCCCAACCAGTTCGGGTTTGTAAAAAGCAGATCATGTCTCCTAAACCTGATAGACTTCTTTGAAGCAGTCACCAAAGCCGTTGACAAGGGTAAGTTAGTTCACACAGCCTATCTAGATCTTGCCAAGGCTTTTGACACCATCCCCCACTCTGGAATTATAGATAAACTCACTAAACTAGGTATAAATCCCTATGTCACAAGATGGGTTGCCAACTGGCTCACTGACAGAACCCACACTGTGAAAGTAGCAGACTCCAAATCTGACTTCAGACCAGTGACAAGTGGAGTACCTCAGGGTTCAGTCCTGGGTCCTCTCCTGTTTGGTATCTACTTTTCTGAAGTACAGACTAACACAGAAGGACTTTGGCTAATGAAGTTCACAGATGACTGCAAACTAGGAGCCTTAATCAAAACTCCTAACAATGTGGACATCCTACAAAAGGGCCTCACTGAGACAGATGCCTGGTGTCAAAGCGATGACCTCAAGCTCAATGCCAAAAAGTGCATTGTTATCCCCTTTGGTAAAGACTGTACCCATGAGCTACCACATAGGTGGTAGTATACTTAACACTGAAAGTGTGATAAGAGACCTTGGGACACAGGTGGACAGTAGTCTCTCCTTTGATAATCACATCACCACAGTAGTCAGGAAATCCTTCTACGTGGCACACCTCATCATAAAAGGTTTCTCATCCAGGAAAAAAGAGGTAATTGTTCCACTCTACTCGTCACTCATTAGACCCATTATAGAGTACAATGCCCCTTTTGGTATATACCTCATAAGACATCTACAACAACTGGAAAGGCCGCAGAAATACCTTACAAAGAGGATTACTGTCTCAAACAGATGCCCTATGCAGACCGTCTCAAAAAACTCCAGCTTTACTCCGTCGCATATCACCTACTCAGAGGTGATCTCTGCCTAACATACAAAGCTATGTCAAACCCAGAGCTGTTGGACATGCTCCACTTAAAGAAATCCCAATCCCAATCCCTCTGAGCTACATGCTCTAGGGACCTAAACCTTGTCACCACAATAAACAGAACATGCCGGAAGGATAGATTCCTGTTCCAGAGACTTCCCATACTCTGGAATAAACTACCTGTCTATATCAAACAAAGCTCCTCATTAGCACTCTTCAAGAAAAATCTTGATGATTGGATGGGAAATAGGAAATTCACTGTGGGGATCACTTATGTGGCTCTGCTCGACAGTGGCACAGGAAAATAATTTTCTTGGGTGGCAAAAGCCAGGGTACCATTTGGCTGGGCTGGTACAGGCCCCAGGGCCGATAGCCTAGTACCTACCTATGAACCTAATCTTGGAATTTCTTAATATAGAAGCAGAACAAAAACAGCGTTCAAGTGCAGATTAAACGACAAATTACCAAATAACCAAGTCTCTGGCTAATTCACCCTTCTGCAAGGAGATTTGGAAGCACACAGAACTAGAAATGCCTACAAAGAGAACATGATTGAACTAAGAAGTAATCCAAACCACAGACAAGGAACAGGATGCGCCAACTTCTCAGGAAGGATGCTGCTACAAGAATCCACTAAAAGCTGTTTATTTAACTTCAGATAGCAAGTAAAAAACGTATAATACCACCAAAACAGTATTGGTGGTATTATATGTTTTTTACTTGCTATCTGAAGTTAAATAAACAGCTTTTAGTGGATTCTTGTAGCAGCATCCTTCCTGAGAAGTTGGCGCATCCTGTTCCTTGTCTGTACAAAGAGAACATGACTACTTTTGCCACAAAATTAAATACATGTTTTAAAAATGCTCAAAAACAGTAGTGATCACTGTATAAAGCAGGTACAAGTGCTGTAAATCAAGAAATATTCTTATCTTAGCTTGGAAGGCTCTGGATGCAGTTGAAACACTGAAAAAGTATTTCAGACTTCTTTGTAAATTATGACAGAGTATGAGTAAGAGTTGTGAAAGACAATGGGTCACATTCCTTAACAGCGACATGAAATATAGTGATCGTGTTGGTGTCGCACAGTGTCACCAACACAGTAATGGGCTATTTGGTATTCATTAAGCATCTCTACACAACATGTAGAGCCACCAAAGAAAGGGAAACATAATATATTAATGAAAGCATAAAGAGCTGAAGTACACGCTAATTAACCAATCCAACATGGCGGAGCTATTAGTAAAGCTATAAAGCAATTGTGTACACTCAGTGTAGGCTTTTATCATGTATACCAAAACTGGAATGCAGGTACAACTACACCTAGAAAAAATATGTCCGAGGATCTACTGCTATTATTATGCTATATGTGCAACAGGCTTTAAATTAGGATGCTGCTGTTGCTGCTGCCAGCCCTTGGGTAAGAAGAAGACCCTTATCCTGGACTGCATTAAACAGAAGTTGTTGAAAGATACAGGGTGGACAGTGAAACACTGGAGGAAATACACAACCTCTGCTGCCCCCACCTCAGGCCAAAGGGAAATCATTTAGAACCCATGCCAGAGGAAACAAACATTTAGCATTACATATACTAGCTAGGTAGTTTCCAGAGACCCACAGGGAATATATTAGGAAAGTCACAGACATCAGCCTCAAGAATATAACATCAGTTTTTAAATGCAATGCTACTGCATACAAGAGAGAATATCTGTTTCCCACAAACACCACAGGAGAGACTAAGAACCATTCAGGAATTCTGTGCAATAGCACACTTCCCTGAAGTTTTAGGGGCCATAGATTACATGTAAATATAAATAAAAGCCCCACACGCGGAACAGGAAAGGAAGTACATCAATAGAAAAGGTTTCACTCTATAAACTATCAGATTGTCTGTAATGCCAGATGTTTCATTTACAATGTCTGTTCAGGTAACCCAGACAGTTTCCATGACTTACACATATGGCACACCTGTGAACTGTACACAAGGTTTGCTAGGGGTGGCATTCCTCAAGGGCATCTAATGGGGGATGCGGATTATGTACGGGAGCCCTGGCTTATGACATTTGTGAGAAACCCACATAAAATCCCCCTGAGCAGGGATACAATGATGCTCACACTTAAACAAAGAATATCCTAGAACACATTTGGTTTGCTTAAATCAAGCTTTTGATGTCTAAACACATCAGGTGGTGGACTGCAATATGACTTGGGCATCTGTACAGAAATTCTTACTTGTCTGTGCCATGTTACACAATATAATGCTCAGGAAACAGCTTCAACAAAGACAGCAAGAGGCAGGATCACAGTTTCAAGGGCCACAGGCAGGGCCAGCAGTGACAGGTATAGATGAGGAGTCTAAGAGGGAGAACTACCAGCTTTAGATGGTGCTAGCAAATGGAAGTGTCCACAGTATGCCCTGGATCTGGCTAAGAGGCAAAAGACAACACACAAAATCACTACCTAGGTCAAACCCTAAGATCCCATGCACATACACATAGGAACACTGATGTCTGTCTGACTCCACAACCATTACTTAGCCATGTAATGGTTGTGTTATGATAGCATCAAACAGGGACAACCCCCAGGGACACAATTGTCACTTGTAGTAATGACAAGGTAAGTGAACAACCTATAAAGTGAAAAAAGTTATTTAACCGATTACTCTCATATGGAAATATGTATATACCCCTAAGCAAAGCCTTTTGTCTGAGGTGTACAGTTATGTCAGTAATATTTCCTCTGTAAAATTTTTGCAACATACAGTTATGGTTTAGAATCAACAGTTTGCCTCAAGCATTTCAGTTGACCACCGTCCATAAAATATGAAGTGTGTCAATTATACCCTCATTTGCACAACTATACCAAGAAGCAAGACTGAAGTACCTAATGTTTCCAGTGCTGTAATGACAATACTAACTGAAATAAAATGCAGTTCAACAATTATAGAAGTAATCCATTTACAAGAAAGGAACAAAGCATGGATACAATTTCACAAAAACAAAACCCAAATAGAAAAATAAAACTAATTAGAACTGTGTAACAAAGTCAAGAAATTCATTAAAATAGACAAAATCACCTATCACCAAAATCTACAAGAAAGACATGCTAAAAACCCAAAAAAAGTTCTGGGCAGCAATCAACTCTGTATTGCAACCTGGGAAAACTACAACCCCCACACCCACAACAAGGAACAACCATGATAACATCCCCACCCAGTTTAATAAATACTTTGCTGTGACAATCCAGGCCCTAGCTAATAACCAAATTAATACCAATCACCCTACCACAACAAATATACCAACTACAAATGAAACACAAGATAACAGGTCCCACTTTAGCTTTCAGCTGGTGTCAATCAAAACCATTCTAAAACTCCTCCAAAAACTCAAACTCACCACCCTGGCCGCTGATAACCTACCCGCAAAATACCTCCAAATAACTGCAGTAGCTATAGCTTATCCTGTTGCAATTCTCATTAACAGATCTATCTCAGAGTGTAAAGTACCCCATATATGGAAAACCTCCCATATCATACCACTACATAAAGGAGGTAATTCCTTTGAACCCAATAACTATCATCCTATTGCTATTTTATCACCCTTATCTAAAATCCTAGAAAGGGTCATACACATTCAACTCATAGATTACCTTAAAAAAAACGATTTGCTATCTAAAAAGCAGTATGGCTTTAGATCCTTTCATAGTACCACCACCGCACTTATATCATTCACTAATACCGTTAATCACCATAGAAATAACGGACAGCTAGTCTCAGACATATTTTTAGACTTATCTAAAGCTTTTGATATGGTAAACCACAATAAACGTCTCCATTCACTCTCTACCCTAAACCTCAGTATCTCCTCTATCACATGGTTTAAGAGCTACCTATCAGGACAGCAGCAGGCAGTAAAATGGCAGAACCAACTATCCTCTCTACTGCCAGTATTCTTAGGAGTCCCTCAAGGTTCCATCCTAGGCCCATTACTCTTCACTCTATTCACCAATCAACTCTCATCCTCCACACCAAAGGTCTCAGTTATTCAATACGCAGATAACACCACTATCATATGTGCTGCCCCCACACTAGAGGACCTCCACTCCCAAACACAAGAATTCTTCTCACTAGCTAAAACCTAGTTCACTAACCACCAGCTTATTCTTAACCCAAATAAAACAATTACTCCTCTTCAGCTCTTATAGATCCTTCCCCGAAACCGATAACCTTACTATCATCTCTAATAACAAAACTGTGATTACCCTAACCACCCACACCAAACCTTTAGGTGTTGAAATAGACAACCAAGACAACCACCTAAGATTCGACTTGCACATTGCCCAAACCATCAAGAAAGTTCACAAAAAACTAGGACTGCTCTATCGTAACAGGCAATTTCTCTCAAAGCAATCTGGAACCACAATAGCCAGGACACATCTGCGATACACCCTCCTCTATGCATCCCCAGTACTAACTAACATTCGTAAAACTGACCTACACAAACTAGAATCCTGCTATAATAAGATAGCTAGATCTGCTACAGAATCTTCATATAGAACACATCACTGTGGTTCTCTCAGAAAGCTAAACTGGTTGGAGCTCCCTCTACTACTTCAACTCAATCATCACTAGCACAAAAGTTATACTACTACTCAGACAAAATTCCAGCCCTTCAACATCTTATACATCCTCACAGCAAAACAAGAACCTTAAGATCTAGCACCCTAAACCTCCTAGAAATCACCAAACATAACAATGAGGCAGGAAAATCTCTCTTTAGTTACTTCATTTCTAAACTCGGGAACTCACTACCTGCCCCCTAACATCAAATAATTCCATTACACAATTTAAAAAACTCCTAAAAGCCCACCTCATGAACAACTAGCTATGCTCCTGTCTCATCCCTGGGTAAAGACTGGCATACAAGCAATAATTCTTAACACAGCCATATGTCAAGTCTAGTTTCTCACCCTGTTTCTGGTTCAAGTGCGACCTTAATATATTGAATGTATAAGTCTGCAAAGAAAAGCATGTACTGCAATATACTGTATCTATAAGTCTGCAAAGAACTGCATATATTATATGTATAAGTCTGCAATGTACTGCATGTATTAAGAATTGGATACCTCTGAACTGTATATCTTACTATGAGCCTGTACTATATACTGTCTTATATTTACTAATGTTAGTCTGCCTGATTTGTATGTAAATACCCCCTCTTAGAGCTTGATCATGTGTCGAAATGGAGCTTTTCTCCCCAGGCCTCCACTGAAAATGGACATGTGTCCAATCAGCCTTTCCCGGTCAACAAATGTAAAATAAATAAAGTGAAGAGGAGTGATAAGAAATCAAGAACTTTAGCTCCGCAATACATATTGATAAATCCAGTCTTGTAAATAAGTAAGCATTAGCTAACCACTGTGTGCATCAGACGTATATGCAACCGTAAGTCATAAAGACATGTACAAAGGGCAGGGCACAGTCATCATCAATTGTACAACGTGAAAAGAAAAAGCAGCAAATGCACTGTGTGCAAAATTCCGTCTCTGTGTCTTGGGAATTCACCTCTATTCAACGCTCATAACAGTCCACAACACCTTCAATGAAACCAAGTAGAAGTGAACAAAAGTTTATTGTAATGCCAACAAATAAAGAATGGTTAAGCGCTTTCACTTGAATAAAACAAGCTTCCTTTTATTCAAGTGAAAGCGCTTGAAGGTGTTGTGGACTGTTATGAGCGTTGAATAGAGGTGAATTCCCAAGACACAGAGACATAATTTTGCACGCAGTGCATTTGCTGCTTTTTCTTTTCTAGTTGAATGTTTATGGTTGCTGCACTGTTTGCTTCAGTTCAGTTCTGAATTGTACAACATGGAGGGGGGTGCTGGCACCAAAGAAATGAGTCTGTAGAAGAAAAAAACATGTATACAGTGTTCAGGGCCAGTAATAACAGATGTAGAGGTCAACAGTACTGTTTAGATAGTTTCCATGTGTGTAAAGTGATATGGCCAAGTTAATTATTTTTTCAATATGTGTGTGTTTGCATAAACACAGTCAAGCACTGCTCTAGCACTACATCCTCACAGCTTGGACTGGCGTGAGCCAAGCATGGCAGACTACTCAGTTCAGCATCATCACCCTCGAACATAAGAACCAGCTCTGCCATCAATTACACTGCTACTTCTATGGTCCCGGATAGAAGTCAGGCTGCTACCTGGAAGTGAGCAATGTCTGCCAGATGAGCTCTCATTAGGACTATGTCCAGAACCATGACTCCATGGCCTATCATGTCTGGATGTGGACACTGCAGTGCAGTGATGGAGCAGTGGATGTAGTGCCACTGTAGGAGCAGATTCTTGCATAGCCACATCTGCTAACACCAGAAGATGGAGCAGCCATCCAGCCACATGGATGCCCACTGTCCTCCAATAGATGTTCTATCACAGAAACTGCCTGATCTAGTGTGTCATTCATCTTGTCTAAGAAGTTGCCAACATGGTTCAGGGAGTCAATCACATCAAACATTTAGTAATCACAGTATCTCTTCCAAACCCTAGTAGAACCTGCCTGTGCCTCCACTACAGCCATACAGATATATCTGGTAGCACCTAATGGCACACCAGCTTCAGGAGGAGAGCAGGCCTCCTCCAAGCACCAGTACATCTTGTGTACTTGGATGGTCTGCTTGTGACACTCTGGGTCTGATGTCCACATCTGCAGCAATGTCAGGAATTCCATTGGAATGCTCTGATGAACTATCTTGATCTCTGACAGTGGACAGGAACTTCTCAGTTTCAGTTAGTGGTGAGTTTGGTAGCAGGACCACCATCTGTAGCCACCTGTTCCTGGACAATTGCAGCAGCCCTACAGCAGGAAGAGGTTATCATGTCAGTTGCCTGATGTCTTATCTGAAATTCTCTTATATCCTCCAACAGCATTCAGGACATAGACCACCTGCTACCATATCCTGCCTCAGGCAGTTTGGTCATCTCTACCTCTCCCTAACAGAAAAGCTCCATGGTGACCTAATTTTCTGCATCACTATATGCTGACTTATGTGGTACAGATGTCTTCTTGGGTGCCATATCTCTATATGAGATGAAACAGAAAACAGACAGAAAATATTAAATATATAATAGACAGGATGGCTGTGAGCTCAATTCTGCGTGACTGTATGCATCTAGCATGCACACAAACAATCTCTGCATATCAAGTGCTCACTATGACTGCAAACAAGTTAGACCCTCACCAATCTCCTCCCACCCATCCATCCAACCCTCCCCCCAAAAAAGAAGTGTATTTAAAACTTCATTATCAGCACAGATCTTATAACACTTCTGTAATGGAGATAACACAAGTTTACACTTTGAAATACATTGCTGCATTAACAATAACAATTATAAATGCATTATTAGAAAAGTAACACCAAGCTGTAATAACTGCCATATCCACTGCTGTGGAGAATACATTTTTATTTTTGCTAACACACGTCAGACCTTCTTACATACTCTCAATGCAATCATCTGCAATAAGTGTGCAAACATGACATATAAAATAAAATAATAAATTTATCATGTAGCATTCAGCAGCATACTTGTAGAAATACAGACATGTCTATATCAAATGGAAGGAATAAAAATAAATACATTTAAAATTATACAAATGCTTTTCAGAGGTCACTGCACTTCACCTTTTTAATGTTAAACTAAAAACATTCATTAAGAAATAGCAAAACACAGCACTGCAGAACATAGATACATCACCCAAAGTCCTTAATTACTAGCAGTATTGAGGTCAGTGTTTTGAACAGTCTCCCCATATAATATAAGGGCATTAACTGCATGATTTCCTTTATCTATAGTGCAGCATCAGCCCCTTGAGCACTGTGAGTATGAAAATGAGGTGTGAAATGATTAACATAAGTGTTGGGAATGTAAATATGATGTAAGGACCCGCCCTATTACATGCACATGGTCCGGCAATAAAAGGACAGGCATTGAGAAGTGGTCCCTGTTAATGGTTTGCAGGTGTCTGTAACTACCCTGATTACAGGAACAATCAGCTTTCACAGTCTCCCCTTTTTGATATAAACCTACTAAGGGTCTGTCAGGGAGAACAGACTTAAAAAAAGTCTGCAAGTACAGTGACTGATTTAGGAAATGGACTGTCCTAACATTCAAATGCTGACTTTAATGGGGGGGGGGGGGGGGGCATCCAGTATGTGAACTGATTGGCAGCATGTTTCTTCAGCTCTGTCCTTAAAATCTATTTCTGACAGGAAAAATTAAAAAATATTGATCACTGACAATTCAACTTTGCTGGAATATTACAATTAATGGTTTAAGAAATCTACATTGAAAAACGTTTGCATTTTCTACTACTACTAATCCTGTCAAAAACATGAAGAGAAAGCATCAAGACCCGAGAAAAGATGAGCTTCAGAAAAATACTATGTCTGACCAAACAGTGAAGAAGGATTAACAGTCATTATTAACAACAATGCAGGACTTGTCACTGAAATTTGATACAATGAATAAGAAACTGGGGACTTTTGAAGAGAATAGCAAAAAGCAAATCCAACAACCACAGGAACTGACAAAACAACAGAACATGAAGATAGAAAATATGGAAGAAACATTAACTGATGGCGAAAGTAGAATTTCAGACTATGAAAAACATACTGACACATTAAATAGACAAAATGTTTCACTAAGGGACAAAATTGAAGATCTTGAAAATAGACCCAGATGCAATAATACAAGAAAAAAGTGAGGGCAATAATATGATAAACTTACATGTCTTCCAGACATCTTAAAACTTCCAGAGACTCTCTCTTACGGGATTGAGAGAGCTCACAGATCCCTAAAGCCAATCTCAGCATCAAATAAAACAACAAAAAGTCCCAGGACAATCATAGTCAAACTTTTTTCATCTCAAGATAAGGAACTTATATTAAAAACTGCCTGATCTAATTCCCCATTTAAATTTGGAGAGCATATAAAAAGTGTACACACTCCTGCTAAAATGCAATGTACTGTAGAGCTGAAGAGGGCTGAGCACAAGAGATACCCTTTGAATCTGACAGATTTGGAGCACTTTTACAAGGAAGAGCAGGCAAATATTGTCAAGTCATAATGTGCTATGCTGATAGATTCCTACCCAAGAAGACCAAATGCTGTAATTAAATCAAAAGGTGCTTCAACAAAGTATTAGTTTAAGGGTGTGCACACAGAACAAAGTATTAGTTTAAGGCTATGCAACCAATGTATTGTATGTTT